>NW_004443968.1:19327403-19378765 GCF_000243295.1 Trichechus manatus latirostris
ATATTTTCACCAAAAAAATAAATAAAATGGTCAAGAAGGGAGAGGGTTGACATGTTGTGGGGTTGTTAACCAATGTCATAAAACAATATGTGTACTGACTTTAATGAGAAACTATTTGTTCTGTAAACCTTCACCTAAAGTACAATAAAAAAAATTTTTTTAATGGAAAAAAATGATTAAGCTCTGATTACTTGGCAGAAAGTATGCAGGCAAGAAGGCAATGGGATGACATATACAAAACTTTGAAAGAAAAATTGCCAAACAAGAACAACATATCCTGCAAAAATCTCCCTCAAACATGATGGCAAAATTAGGAAACTTCCAGATAAACAGAAAGCAAGGGAATTTTTAAAAAACCAAACCAAACTTACAAGTAATATTAAAGGGTGTCGTTTGGTTAGAAAACCAACAACATCACACAACAACCAGAGTCTAGGACACAGGACAGCATCAGCCAGATACTAACCTACGTAAAGAACTCTCGATAATAAAATAAAGCCAAAACACTTGAAACAGGGAAACAGAGAATTCAATTTGTAAATGATGACAACATCAAAACAATAAAAGAGGTAAGAAACAATGTAGGTATAGAACGTTCAAATGGAAACGATGTCAAGGTGGTATTAGGTAATAAAAGACTGATTCAAACTTAGGAAGATAAGGGTAAATTTCAAGGTAACAACAAAGAAAGTAAACAAACCTGCCCATCAGAAGAAAAGCATAAGACTCCGTAAACACAAAATGTATAATAACAAAAGAAAAGAAAATCCCAAACAAAAGGAACTCAGCACAGGAAATTAAGAGGAACAAAGAAAATGTCAGCACCATAAAAAACAACAATATGACAGCAATAAACTCATAGCTATAGATAATCACACTGAATGTAGCAGAACGGATTAAAAAAAAAAAAGTGACCAATCAATATGCTGTCCACAAGAGACACACCTCAGACACAAAGACATAAATGTATTAAAAATCAAAGGATGGAAAAAATAGATCAAGCATATGGTAAACAAAAAAAGGGCAGGACTGGCAATACTAATCTCAGATAAAATAGACTTTAAGGCAAAATCAACAATAAAAGATAAGGAAGGACATTATATAATGATTAAAGGGACAATCCACCAAGAAAACATAACCTTAATAAATATCTACGCACCCGATGACAGGGCTCCAAAATACCTAAAACAAACTAATAGCAATGAAAACAGCAATAGACAGTTCCACAATAATAGTAGGAGACTTCAACACACCACTCTCAGTAAAGGACGGGACATCTAGAAAGAAACTCAGCAAAGATACAATAGATGTAAGGCTAAAATCAACCAACTTGACCTCATCAATATATATAGAACACTCCATCCAACAGCAACAAAGTATACATTCTTTTCCAATGCACGGGGAACAGTCTCCAGAATAGACCATGTTTTAGGCCACAAAGTATCCCTCCGTATAATCCCAAAACATGGAAATGACACAAAGCATTCTCTCTGATCACAATGCCATAGAAGTAGAAATCAGTAACAGCAATAACAGGAAGATCAAGGAAAAAAAAATCCATTACATGAAAACTGAATAACACCTTGCTTAAAAACAACCGGGTAACAGAAGAAATCAAAGAGAATTAAAAATTTCCTAGAATTAAATGAGAATGAAAACGTATCATACCAAAACCTTTGGAACATAGCAAAGGCATGCTCAGAGGTCAATTTATAGCAATAAATGCACACATCAAAAAAGAAAAACCGCCAAAATCAAAACATTAGCCCTACAACTCAAAAAAGTACAAAGGGAATGGCAAAAGAAGCCCACAGCTCCCGGAGAAAGGAAATAATAAATGTTAGAGCAGAAATAAATAAAACAGACAACAGAAAAACAATAGAAAGAAATCAAGAGGACCAAAAGTTGGTTCTTTGAAAAGATCAACAAAATTGACAAACCATTAGCAAAACTGACAGAAGAAAAACAGGACAGAAAGTGAATAGCCCAAATAAGAAATAAGATGGAGGACATTACAACAGACACAACTGAAATAAAAAGAATCATAACAGGATACTATGAAAAATAGTATCTCCAACAAATTTGAGAACTTAGAAGAAATGGTTAAATTTCTAGAAACATACAACCTACATAAAGTAACACAAACTGAGACAGAAAACCTGAACAGACCCATGACAAGAAGGAAATCAAAGAGGTAATAAAAAAAAATAAAAAAAAAACAACAACTTCCAACAACAACAACAAAAAGCCCCGGCCCGGATGGCTTCACTGGCGGATTCTACCAAATATTCAGAGAAGAGTTCACACCAGTGCTATTCAAACTATTTCAGAGCATAGAAAAGGAAGGACTATTCCTGAATTCGTTCTGTGAAGCCAGCATAACCCTGACACCAAAGCCAAGCAAAGACATCACAAAAATAGAAAATTACAGACCAATATCTCGTGTATATGCAAAAATTCTCAACAAAAACTCTAGCCAATATAATTCAACATCATATCAAAAAAATAATATACCACGACCAAATGGGATCCATATCAGGTATGCAAGGATGATTCAACTTTAGAAAATCAATCAATGTAATCCAACATATAAATAGAACATAAGAAAAGAATCACACGATCATCTCAATCAACACAGAACAAGCATTTGATAAAGTCCAGCACACATTCCTCTCAATAAAATAGGAATAGAAGGGAAATTCCTCAACATAATGAAGCGCAACTATACAGCCAACATCAATCTCAATGAAGAGAGGCCGAAAGCATTCCTTCTGAGAAAAGGAACAAAACAAGGATACTGTCTTAGTTATCTAGTGCTGCTATTAACAGAAATACCACAAGTGGATGGTTTTAACTAAGAGAAGTTTATTTCCTCACAGTCAAAGTAGGCTAAAAGTCCAAATTCAGGGTGTCAGCTCCAGGGGAAGTCTTTTTCTCTCTGCCAGCCTTCTTCTCTTCAGTGTTCTCCCGGACTAGCAGCTTGTCTGTGTAGGGACCCCAGTCCAAAGGACACGCTCTGCTCCTGGCACTGCTTTCTTGATGGTATGAGGTCCCCCACTCTCTGCTTGCTTCCCTTTACTTTTATCTCTTGAGAGATAAAGGATGGTGCAGGCCACACCCCAGGGAAACTCCCTTTACATTGGATCAGGGATGTGACCTGGGTAAGGGTGGTGTTACAATCCCACCCTAATCCTCTTTAACATAAAATTACAATCACAAAATGGAGGCCAACCACACAATTCTGGGACTCATGGCCCAGCCAAATTGATACACACATTTTTGGGGGGACATAATTAATCCATGACAGATACCCTCTATCATCACTCCTATTTAACATTGTGCTGGAAGTCCTAGCTAGAATAATAAGGCAAGAAAAAGAAATAAAGGGCATCCAAATTGGAAAGGAAGAAGTAAAAATATCCCTGTTCGCAGATGACATGATCCTACACAAACAGAACACCAAAAATTTCAGAATTACTACTGGAACTAATACAAAGATTCAGCAGAGCAGGATACATGATCAACATATAAAAATCAGTTGGATTCCTATACACCAACTGAGAGAATTTTGAAAAGGAAATCAAGAAAACAATACCATTTATAATAGCCCCTAAAAAGAGAAAATACTTAGGAATAAATCTAACCAGGGATGTAAAAGACCTATACTAAGAAAACTAAAAAACATTACTGCAAGAAACCAAAACAGACCTTGTTGTTAGGTTGTTAGGTGCCACTGAGTTGATTCCAACTCATAGCGACCCTATGTACAACAGAATAAAACACTGCCTGGTCCTGTGCCATACTCACAATCATTGCTATGTTTGAGCCCATATTTGCAGCTGCTTTGTCAGTCCATCAGTTTGAGGGTCTTCCTCGTTTTCACTGACCCTCTATTTTACCAAGTTATGTCCTTCTCCAGGGACTGGTCCCTCCTGATAACATGTCCAAAGTATGTGAGATGAAGTCGCCCCATCCTTGCTTCTAAGGAGCATTCTGGCTGTACTTCTTCCAGGACAGATTTGTTCATACTTCTAGCAGTCTATGGTATATTCAATATTCTTTACCAGCACCGGAATTCAAGGGCATCAATTCTTCTTTGGTCTTCCTTATTCATTGTCCAGTTTTCACATGATTATAAGGTGATTGAAAACACCATGGCTCGGGTCAGGCACACCTTAGTCCTTAAAGTGACACCTTTGCTTTTTAACACTTTAAAGAGATCTCTTGCAGCAGATTTGTCCAGTGCAATGCTTTATCTGATTTCTTGATTGCGGCTTCTATGGGCATTGATTGTGGATCCAAGCAAAATGAAATCCTTGACAACATCAATCTTTTCTCCTTTTATCATGATGTTGCTTATCGGTCCAGTTGGGAGGATTTTTGTTTTCTTTATGTTGAGGTGTAATCCATACTGAAGGTGTGGTCTTTGATCTTCATCATAAGTGCTTCTAGTCCTCTTCACTTTCAGCAAGCAAGGTTGAGTCATCTGCATATTTCAGGTTGTTAATGAGTCTTCCTCCAATCCTGATGCCCCATGCTTCTTCATATTGTCCAGTTTCTTAGATTATTTGCTCAGCATACAGATTGATTTAGCATGGTGAAAGGATGCAACTCCGACACACATTTCCTGCCTTTAAACCAAGCAGTATCCCCTTGTTCTATTTGAACAACTGCCTCTTGGTCTAAGTACAGTTTCCTCATGAGTACAATTAAGTGTTCTGGAATTCCCATTCTTGGCAATATTATCCATAATTTGTTATGATCCACACAGTCGAGTGCCTTTGCATAGTCAATAAAACAGAAGTAAACATCTTTCTGGTAATCTAGCCAGGATCCATCTGACATCAGCAATTATATCCCTTGTTCCACGTCCTCTTCTGAACCCAGTTTGTATTTCTGGCAGTTCCCTGTGAATGTACTGTTGTAACTGCTTTTGAATGATCTTCAGCAAAATTTTACTTGTATGTGATATTAATGATATTGTTCAATTATTTCTGCATTCTGTTGGATCTTCTTTCTTTGGAATGAGCACATGTGGATCTTTTCCAGTCGGCTGGCCAGGTAGCTGTCTTCCAAATTTCTTGGCATAGACAAGTGACCTTTTCCAGTGCTGTATCCATTTGTTGAAACATCTCAATTGGTATTCCGTCAATTCCTGGAGTCTCATTTTTCACCAGTACTTTCAGTGCAGCTTGGGCCTCTTCCTTTAGTACCATCAGTTCTTGATCATATGCTACCTCCTGAAATGGTCGACCATCGACCAATTTTTTTTTGGTACAGTGACTCTGTGTATCCCTTCCATCTTCTTTTGATGCTTCCTGCATCTTTTATTACTTTGCCCATAGAATCCTCCAACATTGCAACTTGAGGCTTGAATTTTTTCTTCAGTTCTTTCAGCTTGAGAAATGTCGAGTGTGTTCTTCCCTTTTGGTTTTCTATATCCAGGCCTTTGCACATTTCTTAATAATATTTTACTTTGTCTTCTCAAGCTGCCTTTTGAAATCTTCTGTTTAGTGTTTTTACTTCATATGTTTCTTTTGCTCTAGGTACTCTATGTTCAAGAGCGACTTTCAGAGTCTCTTCTGACATCCATTTTGATTTCTTCTTTCTTTCCTGTCTTTTTAATGACGTCTTGCTTTCATCCTATATGATGTCCTTGATGTCATGCCACAAATCGTCAGGTCTTCTGTCATTAGCGTTTGGTGTGTCAAATCTATTCTTGAGATGGTCTCTAAATTCAGGTGGGATATAGTCAAGGTCATCCTTTGTATCTCGTGGACTTGTTCTAATTTTCTTCAGTTTCAACTTGAACTTGCACATAAGCAATTGATGACTCACACAAATGGAAAAACATACCATGCTCATGGATAGGAAGACTCTATATTATGAAAATGTCAATCCTACCCAAAGCAATCTACAAATACTGTGCAATCCAGGTCCAAATACCAACAGCATTCTTTGACAAAAAACAAAAAGACAAATAATCCAGTTAAACAATGGGCAAAGGATGTGAACAGACACTTCACCAAAGAAGACATTCAGGCAGCTAATATACACGTGAGGAAAGGTGTGTGGTCATTAGCCATTAGAGAAATGCAAATCAAAACTACAATGAGATACCATCTCACCCCGACATTACTGGCACTAATTAAATAAACAGAGAATAACAAATTTGGGAGAGGTTATGGGGCATTTGGAAGTCGTATACACTGCTGGTGGTAATGTAAAATAGTACAACTTCCCCTATATTGTGTGTTGGAAAATGATATGGTACCTCCTTAAAAAATTAGAAATAGAAATACCATTTGATATAGCAATCCCACTCCTAGGAATATATCCTAGAGAAATAAGAGCCGTCACACAGATAGACATGTGCACATTCATGTTCATTGCAGCATTATTCACAATAGCAAAAAGATGGAAACAACCTAAGTGCCCATCAACAGATGAATGGATAAACCAATTATGGTACATACACACAACAGAATACTGTGTAAGGATAAAGAACAATGATGAATCTGTGAAACATCTCACAACATAGATGAATCTGAAGGGCATTATGCTGAGTGAAATAAGTCAATCACAAAAGAACAAATATTGTATGTGACCACTATTATAAAAATCCAAGAAAAGGTTTACACACAGAAAAAAAGTCTTTGATAGTTACAACGGAGGGGAGGGGTGGGAAAAGGAAATCACTAACCAGGTAATAGATAAGTGTTAACTTTGGTGAAAGGGAAGGCAACACACAACATAGGGAAGTCATTACAACTTGACCAAGGCAAAGTCATAGAAACTTCCTAGACACATCCAAACACCTTCAGGGACTGAATTATTGGGCTGAGGGCTGGGGACCATGGTCTTGGGGGACATCTAGGTCAACTGGCATAACATAGTTGATAAAGAAAATGTTCTACGTCCTACTTTGGTAATAAGGTCTCTCATCTTAAAATCTTGAGAGCATCCATCTAAAATACATCTATTTGCCCCATCACGTTTGGAGCAAAAGAGGATGAAGAAAACCAAAGACACAAGGAAAGTATCAGTCCAAAGGACTAATGGATGACATGAACCACAGCCTCCACCAGCCTGAGCCCAGAAGAACTAAAGGGTGCCCAGCTACCACCACTGACGGCTCTGACAGGGATCACAATAGAAGCTTCAGGACAGAGAGAGAATAAAATGTAGAACAAAATTCAAATTCACAAAAAAAGACCAGACTTACTGCTCTGACAGAGACTGAAGGAAACCTGAGACTATGGCTCCAGAAAACCCTGCTAATTCAGAAGTGAAGCCATTCCCAAAGTCCACCTTTCAGGGAGAGATTAGACAATCCTATAAAACAAACAATAACACACGTGAGGTACGTGCTTCTTAGTTCAGTCAAGTATTGGGCAACACCTGCCCAAAAACAAAGACCAGAAAGTAGGAAGGGACAGGAAAAAAATGGGATGAATGGATATGGGGAATTCGATGTGTAAACGGAAAGGGGGAGAATGCTGGCACTTTGTGGGGATTGCAACCAGTGTCACATAACAATTTGTGGATAAACTGTTGAATGGGAAATTAATTTGCACTGTAAACTCTGACCTAAAACACAATAAAATAAAAAGTTGAGTGCCTCTTAGACAATGTTTGAAGTGCTGTAGAATGAAGAAGGGTGAAGATACACTTGCATTTTTTTTCAGACAAGCTGTAGGCTTCCGCATTTTTCCCCGGTGTCCATGATAAACTCTATCCATTGGACTCGACCTTACAATGAAATGACTACCAGAAAGATCTACAAACTAAAGGGTACAGGAAAGGTTCTCCCTGAATCCTCTCTCACTCTGTCACTTTTGCTTGAAATATCACTCCTTTCAAAGACAAACACTACTAGAACACAGCATCTGAATCACCAGCACTTTTGTGTGAGGTGGGTTAGCTTGAAGAACAGGCAATGTTAAGTGGAGAGGGCTACTGTGAAGGCAAATTGAAGAAAGGGGAGGTTTACGGAGGAATGTCCATCTCTAACACTGCTTGAGATCAATTCTGCTGCTTGTAAATAAACCCTCCCATTCTTTTTGCTACAGAAAATTTTTTTCCAGGAATAAAACTGGACCCTTTATTCCAGCCAGCTGATCAGGATACTTTTGCAGTAACACTATACGATTAAAAACAAAATTAAAATAGGTAATTGATACAGAGACATTATCATATTCAGAAAGAATGTACGTTTCGGAGGGGGTTTTTCCTTTAATGGGAAAAGCAAAAAATCTTTTTTTGTTCAAGCAGGCCTGTTCTAACCTCTTGAACTTCCAACGATCTAGCCTTTTGTGTGCTAGACAGATTTTATAATTAAATTGGATGTAGCCTTTTCAAAATTAAAACTGGGACACTAAGGAACTGGTTTGATAATGGCACTTCTAGAGAGCAGAGCCAGCCTTAGGTGGGGTGATGCCCTGAGGACACAGGAGAAAGGCTTAGGAAGTGTGTCCTGTTGGCTTCATCCCACAAGCACAGGCTAAGCTTGTGTGCTCAGTGGCTGGAAGGCCCAGAGCTGTGAAGTCTGAAGCTCTGAAGCACAAGGTTTGGTGCTGGCTTCCTTAGGCACACTGGTCTCTTGTCCCTGCAGCTGAAGCTGTGGCTGTGTGGACCAGGGCCTTGAGGGTGTGAGATGGTTACCATCAGGTTACATTAGAAGTGTTGTCCCAGCCATTTTAAGGTTAAAAAATGTGGTCACCCATGAACAGGAAAATCATCTTGACATAAATGTGCACTGAATTAAGCTTAAAAATAACTACCACCACAGTCCTAGGACTTCTGCCCCTCCAGATTGCCTCTTACCCTCACCAAAAGTGACTTCTTATGTACGGGAGGACCCCATGTGCTTACTTTAGTTAACAACCCAGGCCAGGGGAAAAGGGTAAGTGACTTTGGGGATGCCTAAAGCACAAGAACAGCTGCCTGGGGCAATAAACTGACCCAGCTCTATGTCTTCTTCCATTTTGTCAATGACCATCAGTTTCCAGAATGAATTTCTCATAACTGGCCAAGAGCTCGGGATCAACAGCCTGCTTTGGAATTGAGGTCGGAGAGTACGGAGGATCGACGCAAGCCATTGGCCCTGAACCAGAGTTTATCCCTGACTCCCCACTGCTTGCTGGGAAGGGGGCCCAGATTTTCCAGTCCATTGGCTGCAAACCACGGTAGTTACCCTACAGAAAAATGGATTTCCTATCCAGGAGTTATTCTATGGCTTGAGGGCTCTGCCTCCTTCACGGACATAGCTCCTTGCCCGCGTGCCCTTTTGGTGCTCACTTTCATTCTTTCTCCTCGGTCCACTAGTTTTCTTCTTCCTCATCTTTTTCACTGCCACCCTCCCCCCCGGCCCCGCCAACGTCCCGGTCCCAACCTTCCATCCCCTCGGAAGTCCCAAGGCGAAGGGGGGCTGCCTGGGAAGACTGGAGTACCGCGCTGGGGATCCCGGACAGCTCAGACCTGGGGAGCCTAAAGCTGGGATGGGAGAAGTTGGGGAAGGGGAGGACAGACTCCCGGAGAAAAGACCCTGCTAGCGCTGGGGAGAGAGGAGGTGCGGTGAACACACCCAAGCGGTTACCTAGGGAGGAGGTGGGGTAGGCATTGGGGAAAATACTCGCCCTGAAATTAAACGTGTATCGAATTGTGTGTAGGGTCAGGAGGCTTAATGCATATCATTAAGCCTCCTGGGTACGAAACCTTTCGGCTTGAACTCCCCAGCCTGCGGCTCCCTGCTTTCTCCTGTTTTGGGAGTGAAGCTGGGAGGGGGCTGGCTCCTGGGTACCTTGCCCGCAGTTTAGGTGTTAAGTGCCCGAGTGTGCGTGCTGGGCAGTCTGTGGGGTTAAGAACGTTTCGCTGGAAGGGATATGCAGACGGAGGTGGGAAGCCAGGATATGAGAGGGATTCCCCGGGCCCGGGGTGCAGGCAGGGAAGTACTGCGCAGACCTGGGCGAGGTGGCCTGAACCCAGGGAGCCGGCGAGGGGGTGAGTGGAAATTGCACCTTTCCCAAGGATTTAACCTCGGTGGCCTGTCTGCGTGATCCGCGCGCTCTTGCGCGCGAGTCTCCGGCCTTGGGGGAGGGGGGTCTTTGGTTCTCACGGGAAACATCCTCCCGGCCCGGCCCTGGGCAGGGAGTCGGACATTTTTCTCGGCCTCTCTCCCGGCAGCTGGCATATCCACCTCGTAGGGCTGCTTTTAGGGACACAGGGTTCAGGCGAGTCTACGGGAGACTTTCAGGCCAGGCCCTCATCCCCCTCTTGGGGCCCTCGGGCGAGAGTTCCAGCTCTTGGCCACCTCCTGCCCACACGTGAACCCAGATAACCCAGGACACGCGATCCCCGCAGGGAAATCCCGGGAAGCTGCACGCGCTGAGGGTGCGGTGGGGTGTGTGACTGCGTGGACCTCGCCGCCCCCCACCCTGCAGCCCTGCTCCGGAGGGGCAGGGGCCAAGCGGAAGCGGCGGGCGTGGAGCCGCGGCGGGGAGGGACTGGGAGCTGGTCCGGGGAGCGAGGGCTGACGGCGGACCGGGCCGGACTCGGCGCGCGCCGGGAGGAGGGAGCCCCCGCCGCAGCCGCGGCCGCCGCGTGCTTAGCTAGTCCCCGCCCAGGGAGACGGAGCCTCCCGACTAACTCCGCCCGCCGCCCCGCCGCCTGGAGGCTCCCGCTTCCGTCCCGGACCGAGCCTGCGGCCGCGCAGGTTGGTGCCGCCGCGGGGCGGGCAGGGCGGCCTGGGCGAGGTTGGGGCGGGGGGTGTTTGGAGGGGGGGCTCGGAAAGTTAGGCAGATGCTGGGCCCGGGACGGGGATCCTGCTGCTTCAGCTGCCTCCGTTTCTCGGCGCCCGAGGCGGTTGTTGATTTCTTCCCGGGCTGCTTCCAGCGTGACTCCCGGATCGGGCCGCCGGGCGAGGAGGCGCCTGGCAGTCCAGCCCCGGGTCACTCGCTGCTGTCCGGGTCGCGGGGTGTTCAGTGCTGCCGCCAGGGAGAGTCCTGGGGACCAAGCCATTTTCTCACTCCCCTAAACCTCTCTCTGACACCCCCTCCCACTATCACTTGGTGTCCTTGCTTAGTTCGTTGAGGGGTCACCCTTCTCTCCAGTCCTTGGAACCGTCGTACTTTTCCTTGTGCCTTCACCCTATGGGTACATTTCTTCTTTTTCCTTTGTTGCCCCCAACTTGGAGAACTCTCCGTACTGGTGAGAAAGCCTTCCCCGTCCCCCAGCCCACTCTTGAGACTTATTTGGGAGAAAAGTGGGCCGCCAAGCCGGTAGTGAGGGGCTGGAGCGGAGTCCGACCGGAGGTGTTTGCGTGCAGGCGAATGCCGGGAAGCAATGGGAATTCCCTTTCCCGTTCTCCTTCCTGATGCCAGCTCTGCCCTTCTCCCTGCGGTTTTGCCAGCCGTAGAGTGTAATACGACGGCGAAGGGTGATAACCGTGGCTGAATGAAAAGTATCTGCCACTTGGGAGTTAAATCGAGATTTAAGTCTGGGTTCAGTCATCTTCTCGTGTGTGGCTTTGGGACAGGACCCGCCGGAACCTCTGTGTTCTCTTCTGGAAAATATCTGTCTATTCTGTCCACCCCTGAGGGTCGTTGTGAAAATCCAATGGGGTGACTTAGGTGTATTACTTTATTTTGAGCCAGGGTCTCTTGTCTCAGGAAGCTGCCTGATATCAGGTCCTGTGTTCTAATCTTCTGGATTCAGGTCCTTCGAGTGAAATTTTACGGAGTAAAAAGCATGTGTTACTGGAGCTGACCATTAGTGTTCCGAGTTGAAATCGTCCTCTCCCCAGGAAACCCTCTATAAAGTAATGGACCTTAACACCTAATGTGGCTGTGGTCTTAGAAATTTAAATAGTAGGGAGACTGTTATTGGCTCAGTCTTTGGAAACAAGAACTGCATTTGCTTCAGATGTGTATAGTCTTTAAATCTCTTTTTCATCTCAGGTTCAAATTTAAATTCCTGATTTTCTGCTACTTTTAATAATTAAGGAAAGAGAACATTTTGGTAAAGTGAGTTCTGACATTTAGCTCAAGCACATAATTTGGAATGTATGATTGTCAATTTTCAGTTTATGATCACGGGCACAAGAAACATCCTTAGCTTCATTCTAGTTCCTTTGTAAAGCAAGCAAGCAAATGGTCTATGGAAATCAGCTTTAGACTTGGCATTAAATGGCTAGGTCCTGTCATCCATGTATTCCTAATTTTCTTGAGTTCCTGTTTGTGCAGTGCATTCTGCAATGTGCTGTTAGGGATAGAAATTATAGAATATATTCCTTGCTCCAAAGGGGCTTCCAGTCTAATTTAGAGACTAAGCAGTTTTATTTCATGTGGACATCAAGTATCTTCTAATGACTACAGACAGCAAGTAGAATGATGTCAAGAGTGCATTATCAGAGGTTCTTGAAGGTCATTATTTGGTCAGTTTACTTAATAGATTGGAAGAATGCCAGGTTTTGGCTAAGGCAGTGTTTTCCAAAATAAATGCATCTGCTTCATCAAATAGAGGCACAACTTGGAACTAAAATGAATTCTGTGTTTTTAAGAGTTAAAGCTCAGAAATGTATCCTGTACATGTATGATCTGTAATCAAATGTTCAAAGTTGTTGAGATTTCAATTCTAACTTCAGTCAATAAATCAAATTTATGGTACCCAGATTTGAGAGGAGGAAATTATATTATGATATCTTAAAAAAAAAAGAGAAAGAAAAAGAAATACAGAGATTGAATCTAAGATTTTTAATTAGTTGGAACTTGACCACTTGAGGGCCTGGCAGGCCCAGGATTGACTGGAATATTGACCTAAAAAGTTGTAGGCTTTTAGTGATATATATATATATATTTAAAAAAAAAGCATTTCTGATTTGGCTTAAGGTAAAAGATGGGCATGAATTCTACCTGGAAGAGATTGATCTGGAATCTGTCCTTTCTGGTTATAACATTTTGTGTTACTCAGTGACATCTCTGATTCTTTTCTTGCTCCTGGAAAGAATCTATCCATCTCTTGGATATGTGTAGAATTTCTTAAGCTTTACATACCAATACCGTTCTTTTAGAGCTTTGATTAAACTCAGGCAGTGAGGCACTGTAGGCTGAGGGGCAGCCTGAGGGACTTGATGTTAACTTTACACTTGGCCTTTCTGCTCAGCACCTTTGTTTTCCTATTTGTGAAATGAGATGAAGGATCCTTGTCACTTCCCTGTATACTGTGGTTTGGCATAATAGTCATGAAATGGAAAGAGAGAAATCTTCTGTGTTGGTCAGAACTTTCTTCATCCCTTTAACTCTTTTAGTCCTTAATAACTAGGTAATTGTTAAAATCATATACAAATACAAATCACTTAAAAGAATGGTGCTGAATAAAGTTGGTGGTGGTGTCACGTGCTCTCAGGTCTCCTGGAAGGAATTTCAGCCATCTTGTATCTCCTACAATTTACAGAAATGACGTGGAGAGTAAGACTTTTCTCTTGTCCAAGGTTGAACAGCTTCTTAGTGGCAGGAGTAGAACTTTAATTCCAATTTCCGTATAGCTAATTCTCTGGTTTCTCCTTACCCTTTGTAGTCTCTTGTAATCTAGAGCATATTAAAAAAAAAAAAATGGTTAAGAATCTTGGCTGTGGGTTCTGATCGGCCTAGGCTTGAGATCTGCCCAGGCATTTACTAGGCATGTGATTCTAGGTAAATTACTTAACCTCTCAAATCCTCAGTTTTCTCATCTCCAAAATGGAAATAATGGAAGTACTTACCTCACAGGACTGTTGTAAGGATTAAATGAGTGAATCTGTATGAGGTGCTTAGCACATTGCCTGTTAGTACTAGTACCTAGGCATCTACTACTCCACTACTCAAGTAGATACTCCAGTTTCTCTGGGGTGAAATCACCTCTTAAAGGTCCAAAATTAAAACAAGCAAAAAACTGTACATATATACACACACAGACACACACACACACACACACACACACACACACATATCTTCTGTGAAAGCTGGAACCTATGCAAAGTGGAAACTTGTCAGAGAAGGAAAACTCAAATATTTTCCATTAATAGAGAGCGATATAAAAGTGGTAAGACTGTAGCTGTCAAAGGCAGAAAACTTGAGAGACCTGGAAAAACAAGGCAGTCCAGTCAAGTCCAGCTCTCGTAGGTTTCTCTGTGGATATAGTTGTTATATATAGGCATGTATAGTTGTTTTATATATATATATAACCAAATATTTTGAAGTAGCCATTCCTCAGCTAATTTATGTTTCATTTATTTATTCAGCAGTTGTTTACTGAGCTCTTGCGGTCTTGTGTTTCCCTAGGCACTGGCATACAGTGGTATAACAGTCATGATCTCTCTCTTATGAACCTGAAAATCTAGGGAGGGATGCAGACTTATAAACAGGAAATCACAGTGTCATGTGATTTGTACCATGGTAAGGGTAATTCACGGAACCACAGAAGGCAGGGTGGCAAGGCAGGGGCGTGGGTGGGTGTCACACAGTGCATGTCACCCTGATTGGGGTTAGTGGGGATCAGGGAAAACTTCTCAGAGGACACAAGTACACTGAGACCTGAAGTGTGAATGATGGAAGCTGAAGAAGTGGGAGGTTAAAAGAATGTTTGAGACCAGGGGAACAACAGGATGCATTAGAGCTAGAGTCAAGCAGATAATGTAAAAGAATAAATAAATGAGAGCAAGAGGGAGAGGTGTGGCTACCTGGAACCCATGCTTTCTCTAAAGGGAACAATAGATACAGTAAAACCTGTGAAAGCTGGAACCTGTGTGAGGTGGAAGCCTGTCAGAGAAGGAAAACTCAAATATTTTCCACTAAAACGGGCGATAGAAAAGACCACACCCTGTAAAAGGCAGAAAATTTGAGTGACCTGGAAAAACGAGGCAGTCCTGCAAGGTTTCACTGTACTAGTTTCAGCCAAATGTTGTCATGTTGGGATACAGGCCTGGTGTTGCCCCGATGTTTTCAAGAGGAGCTTAAAATTCCTATTTTATAAATGAAATCTCCCAAAATGTTAAATGGCCCAAGTTTTTTTTAAACTATAGTGTGGGCCAAAACCATTGCAGTTGGAATCAACCAGGTACCACCACTTAATGACCTCTGCATTAAGGAGCTGAAGGAAGTGTAGTGTGTCTAAAGGAATGCATCTTAGAAAGGAGAAGCAGGAGAAGTGCCCATGGATAGAGGCCAGAGCTGCATCATTCAGGGTCTTGTGGAACTTGCTAAGGAGGGTTGGCTCCATCTTAAGAGCAGAGGTTGACATCAAAGACTGAAGCAAGAGTAACATGATTAGATTTGTGTTTACAGGGTACAGTTTGGTTGCTCTATGGAGAATGCCTGGGAAGAGGCAGTAGTGGAAGCAGGGTAACCATTTAGGAAGCTATTGCTGTGGTCCCGGCAAGAAATAAGTATGGCTGGAGCTAGAGTACTGAAGCAGAATAGAGAGAGCTGGGTAGATTTCAGAGTTAGGTATAACACCTCCACTGTTGGGAGATAATCTCTATTAGTCACTGGGTTTCTACACATCTTGCAAGCAGAGGTAGTGACTGCCTTCATTCTGGACTATCTTTTCATGAACATTTACATAGCAAATAGCCTTACAAGATAGAGGCTCTGGAGCAAAAAGCAGGTAGCCTTACTGTCCAGTATAAAAGACTTGGGTGCTCTAAGTTTGGAGTCCTCTCCTGTGATGCAGATCACTGCGTGTGCAGGTGTCACCTTCACACCTCTTCATATCATCCTGTGGGAGTTAGGGTTCAGAGAACTGGCACAGCTTTGGTGATAACTCCTGCTATTGCTGTCGTTGTGAGTAACCGTCCTTTGTCTCTGACCTGGAATCTTGTGTCTTCTGTCAGCATCCGTGAAAATGTGGCATGCTAATTTGTTAGCTTGCAAGTAGGGTACAGTCTCAGACCCTTTATAATTCTTGAGAGCCACTAGCCATGTTGTTTGAATTAAAATTAAGTAACATTAAAAATACCAAATTTTCAGTCACACTAGCTATATTTCAAGTGCTCTAGTGACTACGCAGTGGTTAAGAGCTCGGCTACTAACCAAAGGGTTGGCAGTTCTAATCCACTAGCCGCTCCTTGGAAACCCTATGGGGCAATTCTACTCTGTCCTATAGGGTTGCTATGAGTCGGGATTGACTCGATGGCAATGGGTTTGGTTTTTTTTAAGTGTCTACTGTATGGGACACAGCAGATATAGAATATTTCCATCATTACAGAAAGTTCTGTTGGACATTGCTAGTTTAAAGCCTTAGATTTGTTTCTCTGTGATGGTGGAGGTGGTAGCAGGTGTTGATTTTGACAGCGTAAAAATGGTGTTTGTTTTGTGTTAGGTTCATGCGAGTTTCTATATATGGAGGAGATATTCCAGTTTGGATAAGCTGTACAGTATTTAATTCAGCCTGTTGGGGGGAAAAATAGAAAATTGTCTGCATTATCAGTTTGGAGACTAGGCAGATTGGGAACATGTGGCAACAGAAATGCTACATGTATATGGCATTCCTCAAAATCGGTGTGACTGTGAGATTGGGATCTGTGCCCAGAGGAGCTTGAACTTTTGAAAACTGTCTTCAGCTTCATCTACAAGCCATGCTTAACATGAAAGAACAAGAGCGATACATTAGAGTGAGGTTCTGGAACACAGCCAGTCCAGCAGCGCTGAGGCAGTGCCTACTGCATTCCAGCTGTGCTGGCCTGGACGCACATAAAGGATGGAGGACTGCAACAAGATTTCCACGTAGCTCTTGTTCAGGGAGCTTGAGAGGACAGCCCCAAGAATGGAAGGAACTGGACTCAAAAAAGAAAAAATACAGTACTTTTAAAGCATAACTTTAAATGACACATCAGAGGTGAGGGGTGGGGATGCGAAGAAACAGTAAAAGCAGCAGATCTGCTTCTCTGTCAGAAGGAAGCAGCTCATTTTGAGGGGGGCGTGGACCACAGGTACTGATAAGTGAAAACACGACGAATGATAGGCCCAGTGAACAGCAGTTGAAGCCACAAAGGACAGTTTTTGCCGACATTTAGTGTGTATTTGTAGTTACAACCTAAGGGAAACAAAGGACAGTGGTAGAAATAAATAAAAATGAAAGCTGAGGCCACTCTGAAAGAATCATACTGCCGCCTGCTATTTTCATGGCTAAAAAGCCCTGTCATAAATTTCAGATATTGAGAATTTCATTTACCTATGCCCAAATAAATAAATAGCACTTATTTGAAGACTAATTAAAATTTTTTAAAAATTAAGTCTAGAAAATTTTAAAAATTGAATTTGTTATTTTTAAGCACCTGTATATGTAACCCAGAACCCTGGTGGTGCAGTGGTTAAGAGCTACGGCTGCTAACCAAAAAGTCGGCAGTTTGAATCCACCAGCCGCTCCTTGGAAACCCTATGGGGGCGGTTCTGTTTTGTCCTGTAGGGTACCTATGAGTCAGAATTGACTTGATGGCAATGGGTTGGGTTTGGTTTATACATAACTCAGTCCCTGGGTTGTGCAAACAGTTTACGTGCTTGGCTGCTAACCAGAAGGTTGGCGGTTGAGTCTACCCAGTGGTGCCTTGGAAGAAAGTTCTGGCAATCTACTTCAGAAAAATCAGCCATTGAAAACTCTGTGGAGCACAGTTCTACTCTGACACACCTGGGGTCGCCATGAGTAGGAATGGACTCAATGACAACAACAAATACATATACCTATTGTTTACATTATTAATTGCATCAATAGACCCTTATTTTCATAGTAAATTCTGGGAGAGTCAAGGTCATGTGATATCAGGGTTTGTACAGACATGTGTAAAGCAGGCATTTCTTAATTAGTGAGGTTTTGCTCCATTTAGTTTTTAAATGCTAGTTTGATAAATGTCTTTTTTGTGTATGTGGATTTTAAATCTTATTTCTGTGGGAATGGAAATAGCTGGTTATCCCTCCTGCACACCCCCTCTTGTCCAAATCTAGTAGTCACTTGTTCCATTGTGCTTTTGTTTTTCCTTTCTGTTTTGTTTGCCACAGTTCTTACCTGGGCTTCAGGCTTATGTTTCCTTGGGCCTCATTCTCTTCATATGAACAGTGTGAGATTTGAAATAATCTTTGTTGTATTTCTGGAGATCAGCGTTTTCACCAGTTTCATGCGGTCCTTACTCAGGCAGGGTGTGGTAAGTCATTTTTAGAAAACTCACTCCAGTAAAACTGGTGTATGCTGTTGAAACTTAATGTGCCCTCCTCAGAAAGCAGAACTGGGAGACTTGCTGTTTACTGCATGAGTCACTGATGGGTTCAAATGCAAGGAAATGATATTAGTTGTTTTGCATGTTTATCAATGTTGCATCTCATTTTAAAAGAAGCCTGACATAAGGAAATGAAAATAAACCGATAAACTCTTTCCCCCCAGAGAATTTAAACATGAATTCTAGCGTTTTGTGAATAATACAGTAATAATGCGGGTGACAATTAGATCTAGTCCTTCAGCCCATGATATCCTGCAGTGCTCAGACTTTTTAGTGTGTGTATTTCCTCAAGCTGTGCATGAGTAACTTTAATCAGGAGCAAAGTGGGTTCTTTCTATTATATGCCATTTCCTCCATGGCCCTTGCCTCACTTAGATATTGCTGTATGCCTAATCGACCACAGTGAAACATCTTTAAAACGTTTTCCAGGGGACTAAGGACTTTTGGGAAAATGTTTATAAAGGCAAAAGCCAAGGAGAACAGTTAGTATGGTTTGTCTGCACAGATGAATGTTTCCTAAGAGACTGATGAGTCAATGAGTTGTTAATAGGATATGTAAATGTAACCTTTCTCCCATTTACCATCATTACTTAAGTCATAACTATGTATTTTCGAAAATTGCTTAAACTGGTTCTTGTCTAGTTCCTTAATGAAACAGACTCTCTTTGTCCCATTCTTTTCCAGTCAGTAGTTAGTGCTATTTAAAGTTTGCCTTGCCCTATGCTATCCCTTTCTCCTTCTATTTTTATAACAGTAAGTTCATCATTATATGATAGATTTTTGCTAATATCTTTGCTTTAGCTTCATTTCAATATTTGCGGAAAGTTTTCATATCTGTGTATTTGACATTGACTTCTAGCTCTTTGGTTCCCGATAGGACATCTTTTGTTTATTTAACAAATGTTTATTCTGTGGCAACTATGTACCAAGCACTATTCTTGATCTTGCAGGTCCAGTAAGCAAAAATACATGGTCTGTGCTATTATGGAGCAAAGAGTCCAGATGGAAGGCAATCATTAATTAAAAAAAAAAAAAAAAAAATCACACACATATACACTAATGAATATATAATTACAAACTGAAGTAAATGCTGTAAAGTAGAGCAATACAGTTTCATGGGCATGAATAACAGAACCCTGAGGAAGTGCCTCTTGAGTTGATATGTAAAGGGTGAGTATGAGAATTTGGGAGAGGGTGGGAAGAAGAGTTTTCCGGGCAACAGTGGGAACTATAGATTTTGCAGAGGCCCTGTAGCAGGAGGGAACAGAGTAAATTCAAGGAGAATCACGAGGAGAGTGGAGAGACATGAGGCTGGACGGCTAGACAGGCCAGTCCGTGCAAGGTCTTACTGGCCGTGAATTTGGTCTCCATCCTAAGAACAATGGAGAGCATTTTAAGTGGGGGCTGGTGACTTGGTGTGATTTGTATTTTGGTAACATCATTCGTGGGGGAATGGATTGGAGGGGGGCTTTGAGTGGCAGGGGGGATAAGTTGGCTGGCTGTTGCATGCGTCCAAGTGAGAAATGATGGGATGTATGAGGCCTATAGCCTGTACTAGGAGTTGTGGGGGAGGGCAGGGAAGATGGAGAGCGAGTGTTTTAGGGAATAACATCAACTTCACTTGGGAATAAGATGGGATTTTCTTTTATTTGTTCAAAAAATATTTAGTGAGTCTCTACTGTGTGCCAAACTCTGTGCCAGGCTCTGGAAATAAAACTGTGAACATAATAGAAAAGAACCCTGTACTCATGGAGCTTACATTTTAATGGGAGTGACAGATAATCAGTAAGTAAGAAGATAAATATATAATATCATTTCAGGTAATGATAAATCCTGTAGAGAAAATGAATTAGCATAAGGGAATGGAGGATGACAGGGAAGTGTCCTCGTATATAGGGTTGTCAAGAAAGATCTTTCTGAAGTAACATTTGAGCAGAGACCCAAATGAAATGGGAGAGCTAACCCTGCAAAGATCCTCTACCAAACTGAGGGAAAGACAAGTATAAGAACTTGAGACTGGAACAAGAAGAACCCCTTCGTGCAAAGAATACAAAGGCCAGTGTAACTGCAAATATGAGAGAATGAGGGAGGGGAGGAAAAGAAGTTGTTAAGGATGTCTTGTCAGTAGCATTTAATAGATTTGTTATCTTCTCTTCAGTCATGACCAGTTTTTCAAAGCTACACACTGCACCAACCACAGTCCCAGGTTGCTCTGACGCTAAACTGTTCCAACAGCTACTGGAACAGTTTCCTTCCTCCTGTCACACCCTGCTCAAGAATTTCGAGTGATGACCCTTTGATTAGCTCACATGAAGGGCCCCTCCCTTGTTTTAATCCCATTTCTCATTGCACCCTCTTTGGACTTCGCTGTGTTGTCAAATTTGTTTGTTAGGCCTTCCACGCAGTTTATTGATTTTCTTTATGGCTTTGCATTCATCCTGGTACTGCTTTCCTTTCTGTTAGCCTGTTTCCATCTGTTCCTTCAAGGCATCGTTCACAAGTTACAGGTTACATTTTCTACTAGTTTCTTGTGATTTATTCTTTTTTGCCTGGATCTCTGAGCCCCACAGACTGCTCAATCTGTGAAATATTATCTTTTTCTTACTTAAGTCACTTGGAGAGGCACTACTTTAAAATGTTACCATTCTTGCAAGTTAAAATATTTATATTCTCTCTTGCCAGAAAAGATTTGGCTCTGTCATGTAGGTGACATTGGCCAAAACATTCAGCTCTCTGAGATTTAGGTTTCTTGTTCACATGATGAAGATACTAAGCCTCCCTTATTACATTCACAGTGTGGTTGTGAGGAGTAGATGAAGCAAAACCCGTAAAATGTTAAGCAAATATAAAACATTTTTTTAAATATTTTATGAGAGTGTATCCACTATAGATGCCTCAGAAGAAAGGCCTGGAGGTCTACTTTTGAAAAATCAGCCACTGAAAACCCTGTGGAGCACAGTTCTAATCTGACACACATGGGGTTGCCATGAGTCAGAATTTACTCGATGGCAAATGGTTGGTTGGTATTTCATATTCCTATCTAATAGTAGGTTTCTTACACCAGCTCCCATGTTGTGGGATCATGTGTGTGCTACAGGAATTCCATGAGACTTTTTGAGTTTCCAGGTATACTAAGCAAGCTTGGGCCAAATTAACCCACAACATGATTCAATGCACGGGCAAGAAAGTGAAATCACAAACATACTGAGTTAGTTCTGTGTGTTGTAAGAGGAGATAAATTAGGTGTGGAAGAGCTAGTTTCCTATATGTATAGGGCAAGATAAATGAAATACTTTGTAAGAGTTGTATTTGAATTCCAAGCATTTATATATACTTATTTTAGAGTTCTGAAAGTCCTCTTAATTTCAAATGGGTATGAATTAGAGCAGAGACCACTGGCTAAGTGAAGGAACAAAGGAGCCCAGTAGCTTTTCTTCCAAGTTTTAATAGTACATTCAGTTATTGTACTGAGGTGAATGGAAACAAATGAACAAACATGCGATTCATGTGCTTATTTAATTTTTATGTGGACTTTTTTTGTGTGAATAAATCTATTGCTTTTTTGGCCCAGCATGCCTCCCTTTGACTTTCTGGAAGGCTGTGTGAAGTTCTATGACAGACGGACCACCTCTCTGCTAAACACGAGGAGGGACCAGTTGTGGTTTTTATCTTAATTAGATGCCCTACCTTAGTTGACAAAAACAAGGGTACCTTGTTGTGCTCTCTTTGCTGTTAGATTTAAAGAATCTCATTGATACTATATTATAGTTTCTTTTTCCTCATCAGTTTCTTTTTATTATTATTCTGTTTTGTTATGTTTGACAGTGCTGGGAAGAGTTTCATGCATTTTGAGCTATTGATGTTGGAGATCACCAAGGAGCACTCCTTGCGGAGTTTTATCTAGATCTGGCATTAAGGTGTCCCGTTTTATCTGGTGAGCATGTGTTTGTCTTCCTTTGACCTCCAGTTCTGGCATTAGGACAGCCTTTGCTTCAGGGACATTGAGGAAACTATCTGAAGCTGGTATGGTATTTCCTTGTATACCTAGCTGACCAGCTTAAAAGTTTAACCCTTTTTTTGTTTCCTAACAGTCTGGCACATAGATTATATCTGAGAAGTCTATTGTGGGAAGTCATTCAGATTTAGGTAATAGAAATTGAATATTTGTCCATTATCTAGAAAAGTGGTGGTTTTGTCATCAACCAGAAGAGCTTTCTCAGCACAGCTCTTACATTCCAAATAGCTACCTTGCAGAGAAGGTTTTTAATTGCTGCACCGCCATTGATTTGCTTCATTATTTTTGCTGCATCAAGATTTTCACTAAAGGAAAGCTGCCATGGGTTGTTTATTCCTGCTTATTGTTTTATTTTTTTTAAATTTTATAGAAGGAGAAAAAGAATAAATTTTACTACTACTGTAGAAATAAACTTCCTCTTGTATCCTATCATGTAGATGTTACCTGGAGAATAACAATTCTGATCTTCATCTTTCAGACCTAATGGAGCACCTTCTTTCTGAGACTACCAAAGAGTGAAAGAGTTTTATGAGAAGGATAATGTAATGTTCAGGACATTGAATTTATTGCTACCTTAATCTTTATTATCTGCAAATTTTGATACTTCCTTGTTCTTAACTAAAGGTTTTGATTTAAGTATTTCCCTTTCTAAGCACAAATACCAGAAGGTCAGAACAGTGACTCAGGTGATAACATCAACCATGTAATGTGTTGAAGAGAGAATGAGTTGGATAGAGAATTTTGTGGGCTGAGGGGCAGGGCAGGACATTTAAAAGAAGCATATTTGTTCCTAGAGCCTGGAGAAACCTTGTTTCTGGCTACTTTAAATATTCCTTTTCCTCTTTTTGTTTTTGAAATCTTCCATTGTTGTTCCAAGTTAAAATATTTATGTGTACATTCTTTCTCCCTAAAACATGAGCTTAAGGCTACACTTGGAACCATCTGGTGTTTTATGTAATCTCAGCTTCTAGCAGAAGGCTTTGAACTGGTGGGTACTTAGCCACTGGGTTCCAGGGTGGTCATAACCTTTTTGGTATTAGTTGTCTTATTTGATGAATCCCCTAAATTTTTCCTGAGATATAAATATAAAAATATGTATACTTGACAACTACCAGCTTTTCTGAGGTAGTTAAGCGGCAGACTGCTTTAGGTTCAAATCCCCGGTCTGACATTTACCGGCTGGGTGACCTTGGACAAGTGACTTATTCTCTTTATGCCTCAGTTTCCTCATTGCTGAAATTGAATAATAATAGTAACTAATTAGTAACAGCTTGCCCTTATGTAGTATATTATGTACCAGGTGCTGTTCTAAGCACTTGGCATATTAAACACATTTAATCCTCAGAACAATCCAGTGAGTTAGGTACTATTTTATCTTCATTCACAAATTAGAAAAATGAGGCACACAGAGGTGAAAGTGATTGCCCAAGGTCATATAGGTGCTAAGAGGTGGAGCCAGGATTTGAATCCTCAGAATTTGTCTTGGGGCCTACCTTACCTCACAGGCTTGTTGTGTGGGAATAAATGAGATGGTCCATGTAATGCATTTAGAATTGAGTCCTGAATATAGCAACCCCTCAGTCATCTACCACTACCACCACCGCCGCTACTGCTACTACTAAACCCAACCAAAAGCCGTTTGTTATCTACTCTGATTAGTGCCTAATTGTATTTAAATAATTAATAATTTCCCCAAAGACTTTTTATAGACCTGGAAAACAGCTTTAATGGTATCTCTCTCTTTTTTTTTGGTTACAAAGCAGTAACACTTGGATTGGTTTTTAAATCTGCTTCTTGCATGACTATCTAATATAATATTTTGTACAGTAGAGCAATTTGAGAGTTGCAGCTGCATAGAAAAAACTATGGGATTTTGGTTAAGCCTTTTGGGAGTTATATACTCCTGCTGGCTATTTTAGATTCTGTTCAAAGAAGGTAGGTCCTGTAACAATTTAAAAAACTTTTTTCAGTACAGGTTATACTTGATTATGAGGGAGGAGTGGTGGGGACCAAAATCACCTAATGACCTTTTTTTTTCATTTCTAAAAACTATAATTCTGTTATAATAATCATTTAGATGGCGCTTTAAAAATGAAAACATAGCTCTTATGTAGATAGGCATATGTTCCATGTAGGAATAAAATGGAAAATCTTTGTCATTAGTGCCAAATTCTAAGCAAGGGGAACACATACAGGATGGGAAGAAGGTAGTTTTATATTTAAAGCATAACCCATCTGGGGTTTAAACTTACCAGCTTTGAAATGCTAGCCAAGTGGTTTTTCAGCTGGACAACAAACTTGGTGATGATAGTGGTTCTGGCTCCTTCCCATAAGCTCTGTGTACTCGTGCCTGGTGGCTAAGTCTAGTCCCTTCAACTACAGGAGGACAAAGAGAGGAAAGGTGGGGGAGGGACCTTGTAGAATCCTGAGAAGAGGAAATAGATGTTTACTCTGCTGTTGGCTAGAATTTTGAAGCCTTTCAAAAATAAAGGTTTATGACCTCAGTGGCTCAGAGGCTGCCTCACAGGCTGTGAGGTAGTAGAAAGTCTGTAGCTGGGTTTCAGAGAAAAAATGTTTCTGTGTTCCTACCTTGGTAAACTGTGGACTTCAGTATCAAAATAATTAATCCCATTTATTGAGGTAGTTTCGTAAAATGGAGAAGAAAACCAGCTTCCTTCTGGCAGTAAACCTTGGGGTCAGGTCTTGGTTCTGCCTCTTACTAGCTACGTGACCTTGGGCAAATTACTGAACCTCTCTGCACTTCAGCTTTATCATCTTCAAAACAGGGATATGCCTGTACCTACCTCATATAGTGTGGTTGTTGTAATAGGTTTTTTGAGATGATGAATATAAAATGTTTATACAGTGTTAGGTATTATTTTATGTTAGATATCTTACCTAGAGTGCCTCTGTAACCCTGAAAAGTAAATCAGTATCCCTATTTTACTGAAGAGGAAATTGAGGCTCACAAAGGTTAAACGATTTGTTTTGACTGTGAAGTCATGTGAAAAATGGCCTGTCTTGTGCCATCTTCCTCTTCCTGATGGTTGTGCTAGGCTACTGCCCATCAATGCTAAGCTTGTGAAATAGGGGAGCAGAAGATCGCAATTTGTTTTTTCTAAAGTTTTATGCTAGGATGCTTGTGTAATTTAGGAGATACACAGTGTTCTCAAACTTGTGAAATGTATGGGCCCTTTTCAAGGGAAACATCCTCATTTCCAGTTGGACTTAATTATTTTTGTCACAATTTTACTTAAGTATATTCAGTTTTGGAGTAAATGTTAGTTTAAAGCACTTATAAATGCCAACAAAACTATAAAACCAATAAAATTCAAGTAATTACATTAATTTGTGTGGCAGATAATGTTACTTTGTTGAAAATTGTCAGTTTTGGGTTTATTCATGCTGAGAATGGGTTTTATGTTTAATTTGTGTCTACATTTTGATTTTATGATATTAATGTATCATAAACCTTTGAATATCGGTGATTTCCATGTGGTTCAGCCTAAAAAAATGTCTTTTTAAAATAAGTATGTTATATAACTTGGTAGTAATAATTTCAAGATGTTTTTGACAGTTCACAATAATAGAATTTCAGGAGTAGCAATTTTAGTGGATATTACTTGATAAACCTGGAGAGCTGCTTTGTTCTCTTAGGAGTTGAGATACTGGCACAGTGTTTAAGTGTAAACCTCACTCTAGTCCTGGGCCTGACCTTAGGGCCCAGAATCAGACATCCTGGGTTCACGCTGCTGCAACAGTATTTTTTACATAAAAAACAATGGGTATGTTCATGGCACAGTGGTTAACCGTTCGACTGCTAACCAAAAGGTCGGCAGTTCATGTCTACCCAAGTGCTCTTTGGAAACCCGATGGGGCAGTTCTACTATGTCCTATAGGGTCACTATGAGTCAGAACCAGCTTGATGACACCTAACAACAACAGCATATTCATATTTATTATGTATTCTTTGTATATTGATGCACAAGAACGGTTTACATATTAAGCCTATCAACCCTTTATCAAATACCTTGTAAATCATTTTTTCTGCTTGTGGTTGCTTTTTGGTTTGGATGTGGTGTTTATTTTTTTACAGATATACTATTTTCATTTTTATGTATTTTAACACATATTCTCCATCATTTTTATTTTTCTAAAAATATTGTCACTGCAAGGTCAGATATTTACTTGTGTTTCTATTCTAGTTGTTTTATATTTCACATTTTATACTTAACTATTTAATTTTGGAATTTAATTCTGTGTATAAGTATCTATCTAAATTAATTTTTTCCATGGATTTGAAATTAGTTCAGCATCTTTAACTGAATAATTATTTCTTCTCCACTGATTTAAAATGCCACTTTTATCAGACTCTAGATAATTTGGTTGAATGGAATTTGGCCTAAAAAAAATTATTTTAAAGCAAGGTTGTCAATATGACTATTCTCTGGTCTCTAGTATTGGTAATTTGCTACAGTATGAAGTATTTTGTGTTACTTAAGAATTTTAGTTTATCTTTAGGATTTTTTAAAACTTTTTTTCCCTTGCTCAAACAGAAATCCTTTAAAATTCATTGTGCTTGAATGGATGGCATTATGGATGTCCTTGATATTTTATAGATTTCTGATTTTTGTTAAGGAACCTGCATGTATTTTGTCAGGGAAAAAAAAATAACAGAAGAATCCTGTTGTTGGACATTCAGGTTGTTTGTGCTGATCTCCTGTGGTTGGATTCTTAGCTTGTCAAGAACCCCATTTTGGCTTATTTATTGAATAGTTATTTAGCAAGTCCCCTCTGTCTACCAGCCAGAGTTCCAAACCCAATCATCCCTTGTTGTCAGTATTTGGTTTGCTGTTATATACCCCCTCTTAACAAATATACAGTTGTTGCAACTTATCCGTATAATTGGACATTTAATTAATCCAGCTTTTTAAAATTTTTTATTATAATCTACCAGACCAGGAGTTTTTAGTAGGCTGAAAATTCATGAGAAATAGTAAAGCAGTAATTAGGGAAAACACACTTTTTAAAATGAACAAAACATTTAAAAACACGTAAATAGTTTTAAACCTACCCCCATTATGCACCCAAATTGCCATTACGTGAAAAAAAAAAAAAAAAGTGAAAAAACTAACTGAATAGCTCTTAAAAATATATACCTTTTTAAAAAATTAAAATGTAATAGAAATTCACTGCACAATTAAAAGAAAATGAACACAAGCTAGAAGAAGAATCACCTAGAATCAACTACTGTTAACGTTTTAGTGTATATCCTTACAAATATGTGTGTGCTTTTAAATGTATAATAGAGTCATACAGTACTTACTGATTTGTAACCTCTCACCTTTTTACTGTTTGTATTTCGGATCCATATCTGTTGCCCCTTTTTCTTCCCTTTAAGTGATCTGACGAAAAGGACCTAAATTTTCTTCTCTCTTTCCTCTCAATCATGTCTGTGTTTGTGTGTATGTGTGTGTATAGTGTGAGGTAGAATTAAAATTTGATCCCCTCCCTACCGTCCTTAAAACAATTTATTTAACAATCTATCTTTTCTCTATTGATTTGTGATTTTTCTTTTATTATATATTAATACATAGCAT
Organism: Trichechus manatus latirostris; assembly: GCF_000243295.1. NCBI lineage: Eukaryota > Metazoa > Chordata > Mammalia > Sirenia > Trichechidae > Trichechus > Trichechus manatus. The sequence continues at coordinate 19,355,263 of NW_004443968.1, forward strand.
CAGTTCTTGAAAAGTTACTTTTCTCCACTGATGTTTCTATTCTTCAAGTGTCACGTTGATCTCATTGTTGTAGCTTGAAAATAGGTTGTAATGACTGGTAAGCCATTCTCCCTGAACATTCTTCTTCTTTTAATTATTTGTTCCTCTGACTTATTATTTCCAATCACTGATACTTAACCAGTGTTGTGCATCAGAATTATCTAAGAAGATTTGGCATAATACACATAATCTTTGCAAATGATAATTTAGTAGGCTAGGATGAAACACAGGCATGTGTATCCTGGGATAACTTCCTGAGTGATTCTAATATGTGTCTCTGTTTAAGAACCACTGTTCCAGTGACATTCATGTTGTTCTACTCAGTTATACCCTACTTTGAGATTTTTAGAACTAGATTTATAGCTCTCAGCAAAGTTTTGTTTTTTCTTTGTTCACATCCCACACGTTTCTTATTCTAGTTATTCCTGTATATGTAGAATATTTTTCGTGAATGGGCTCTTTTCCTCCCAACCCCCTCATAGCTTCTGATTTGTTTTTGTGCGTATGGGGAGTATGTATCTATATCTAAATATTTTTGTTATCAGTCAGGGTTCTCCAGAGAATAGAGTGTGTGTGTGTGTGTGTGTGTGTGTGTGTGTGTGTGTATGTTAAGCAATTTATTTTGAGAAATTTACTCACGTGATTGTAGGACAGCCTGACGGACTGAAAACTCAGGCAGGAGCTGATTTTGCAGTCTTGATTCCGAAGTCTATAGGCCACACTGGTGGGCTGGAAACTCAGCAGGAGTTGATGCTGCAGTCTTGAGACAGAATTTCTTCTTCAGGGAAACCTTAGTTTTTGCTCTAATTGGATGAGACCTACCCACATCATCAAGGATACTCTCCTTTACTTAAAGCCAGCTGATTGCAGATGTTAACCACATCTATAAAATTCCTTCACTGCAACACATAGATTAGTGTTTCATTAAATAACTGAGTACTGTACTATAGTCAGAGCCCTGGTGGCGCAGTGGTTAAGAGCTCAGCTGCTAACCAAAAGGTCAGCAGTTCCAATCCACCAGCCACTCCTTGGAAACCCTATGGGGGAGTTCTACTCTGTCCTGTAGGTCACTATGAGTCAGAATCGACTCGATGGCAACAGGTTTTGATTTTGGTTTGGTACTATAGCCTAGCCAAATTGACACAAAAACTAATCATCTCAGATGTTTATATTGTAGGGCAGTTTTCTTTATGTATAACTTCTTTCTTAGGTAAAATGGATCTTTTTCAAAATCATTATGTAGCAGTAAAAGTAATAACATATAAAAATGGAAAAAGTGAAGCAATGTATGAATTGGTTTATAACCTAGAGAGAAAAGGGAGTTACCAACTGAAGACTTGAAGTCACTTTCTCATTGAGACTCGCCTTGACTATCCTATTTAAAATTGCTAACCTTTACCTGTGATCCTTCATCCTGTTGCCTTGCTTTTTTTTTTTCTCTATAGAACTTGTTATTGTCTAACATATTCTGTAGTATATAATCGATTTTTTTTCTTTGATTTTTTGTTTTCCTTATCGTCTATCCCCATTAAAATTGAAGCTTCATTGAGCTGGAATTTTAAGAACAGTGCATGGAACATAATAGGTGCTTTATAAGTATTAGTTGTATGAATCCAACTTTACATGAAGAAAAATCAAGTATTTAAGTGGAGGTCTCAGAAAAAAGTGACCCAGTTGTCTGAGTAAGGATGAGAGATCTGATTCTACTAGAAAATTTTGAAATTAGTCCAAATCAAAGGCCTTTTCTTCCCTGGAGAAATCTGTGGGTAAGATGTACATTAAAAAAACAGCCCTTCAGCTGAGAGGTAAGTGATTTGTTATTTTAATGTGTGAACAAGGAATGTTGCCGGTTGTTTCCCGGAGCCCTTGTCACTGTGTGGTTGTTATTGTTGTGTGCCCTCGAGTTATTCTGACTCATAGCTACCCTACAGGACAGAGTAGAACTGCCCCATAGGGTTTCCAGGGAGCAGCTGGTGGATTTAACTGCCAGCCTTTTGGTTAGCAGCCTGAGCTCTTTACCGCTTTGCCACCAGGGCTCCAAATACTCGCAGGGGATGGTCTTTTATTTTCCCCCAGAAATAAAGCATTTTGGTTTAACCTGCCTCCCTTCCCCCCACCCCCCGAGTAGAGGTCATTGAAGTTATCTTTCTTTACATAGATGGAAAAAAAGAGAAGTTGTTTTGTCGAGTTAGAGATTAATATGGGATAAACCAAAAATAAAACCAGTTGCTGTGGAGTCAATTCCAATTCATGGTGACCCCATGTGTGTCAGAGTAGAACTGTGATCCAGAGGGTTTTCAATGGCTGGTTTTTCAGAAGTAGATCCCTAGGTCTGTCTTCTGAGGTACTTCTGGGTGGACTCAGACCTCCAACCTTTTCGTTAGCAACTGAGTACGTTAACCGTTTGCACCACCCAGGGACTCCTAATATGGCACATTTGTGTTTATTTTTTCTGTGATGCTGCTGATGAATGGTCACCTGTGAAATTTCTTTCTGCTCTTGAAAGACTTGCAGTCATTTCTTCTGTGGGCAGAACTGTATCAGTTGTGACTGGAATACTTAACACTTGATTGGTATTGTGCCATTTTGGGAGAAGCAGGCTCGAGATCCAGTAAGCACTGCTTGGGCTCCCCTTAGATAGAAAAAGTTCAAAGGAGAAAGCCTGTATCACAGAAAATTAAAAATGAGACATGCAAGAATTGCCTTTCAGCTTCTCAGCTCCTCCGTGTTTTTTCTAAGATTTGATTTGTGTTCCCCTTTAATACTTGCATATTGCTCTTCTGCAGTCTCCTTGATTTTGCCCTGTACTTGTGTTTGTATGTTTATATTTGTTCTGTCTTGTCTTTTAGATGGTAACATTGTCAAAGGCAGACAGTTTGTCTTCTACTTCATGATTCCCTAGATCATTCTGTGCGTGTTTTAAACAAGGAGCACTCAATTAATGTTTGTCTAACAAGTAAACAAGAGGGAAAATTAGAGTTTTCAGGAAGGAGACTGTAATATTACCAAAAATCATATTAAGGAGTCACAGTAATCAAAACAGACATGTGGTCTCTCTAGCATTTAGAGTGAAATGAAAACTAGGCCCCATATGAATGGATAAAATGAGTTGTGGGACTGCTGAAGTAGATGATTATTATTACTTCCTTACAAGCCTGTTCTGTGGCATTTTGTTTCAGAGGAAATTCTAGACCTTTGGTGATTTAATCTTGCAAAATTAGAAACCTCTAAAATGAGTCATTCTCATTTTCATTCACTTTGGTTTTACATAGAAGATTACATAGACAATCAGATGAGTGAAGCTTAGTTTTCTGGTGGGCTGGTAACGACAGTTTTCTGTTTGTCCTTGTCATAGTTCACATAATAATATTTTATATGTTGATGCTGTACAAGTCAGCTTTACATTGTATGTTTTCAGGTAATACTTTGTATGAATTAGAATTAAGCAGTCCCTAGTATTCAGAGATGTCTTGACACCATGAATATAAAATCAGAGTAGAAGAGAATGACCTGTCATGGAAAACCGACTAGACTAGCCATCAGAAGATCTGATAGGCTATTCTCTGTACCTACAATTGGACTTCCATAAAACGAAGGTGTTAAATGAAGTAATCTGTAAAGCAAAGATTTTCAGCTTTATTGAACCCAATGCCATCCTTTTTAATAACATATGTTTTATATTGCCCTCTTTACTATCATGAAATGAAATTTATATATAAATATAATCTACTTACATGCATAACTGAAACCTGCACAACTGAACCAATAAGCAACATCATGATAAAGGGAGAAAAGATTGAAGTTGTCAAGGATTTCGCTTGGATCCATAATCAATGCCCATGGAAGCAGCAGTCAGGAAATCAAACGATGTATTATTGCATTGGGCAAATTTGCTGCCAAATACCTCTTCAAAGTGTTAAAAAGCAAAGATGTCACTTTGGGGTATAAGGTATGCCTGACTCAAGCCATAGTATTTTCAGTTGCCTCATACGCATGCGAAAGCTGGACAATAAATAAGGAAGACCAAAGAAGAATTGACACCTTTGCATTAAGGTGTTGGTGAAGAATATTAAATAACACTATGGGCTGCCAGAAGAACAAACAAATCTGTCTTGGAAGAAGTACAGCCAGAATGCTCCTTAGAAGCAAGGTTAACGACACTTTGTCTCACATACTTTGGACATGTTACCAGGAGGGATGAGTCCCTGGAGAAGGACATCATGCTTGGTAAAGTAGAGAGTCAGCAAAAAAGAGGAGATGGATTGACACAGTGGCTGCAATAATGAGCTCAAGCATAACAATGGTTGTGAGGATGGCACAGGACCAGGCAGTGTTTTCGTCTGTTGTCTGTAGGGTCGCTATGAGTCGGAACTAACTCGACAGCACCTAGCAACAACAACAACAACAACTACATGCATAATTTAAAAATATATATAAAATCCCTAACTGTAATATAATGCCGAAAAAAAAAAACCAGCTGTTGTTGGTTCCAACTCATGGCAGCCCCATGTGTGTCAGAATAGAACTCTATTCCATAGGGTTTTCAATGGCTGATTTTTCAGAAGTAGACCGCCAGGTCTTTCTTTCAAGGTGTCTCTAGATGGACTCGAACAACCAACCTTTCCATTAGCACCTGAGCTTGTGAACTGTTTTCACCACTCAGACTCCTAAATGTAGTATAAAAGAGCACTAAAAGGAATATAGTTTATAATAAAGTAATATATATTTTAATATATAAATGCTTGGTGCGATTACACTGGAAGATATAATGAAGTATTCAGAAGTTTGCGCCTACAAGAAGAATAACCGTGTATGTGACAGCTACAGATGAAGATTGATATGTCTATGCTGTATTGGCCACTCAGATACTATGAATGGCATTGTTGTTGGTGATGTGATTTTTCCAAAATGATGAGCAACTCTTGGAAAAATTTCAAGTCAAACAAAATACTGTCTTACTTTGATCTACATAATAGTTGCATTTCTAGAACACAGGGATTTTTAAACCATACAAAATATCTTCTTTGTTTATATGTTAAATGGAATTAGGTTCTAGGCTCAGATAATCATAAACAGGATTATTACCTGCATGATTTGTGGGACCTTTGAAAGTTGAGTAGGATGTGGGACAGTACTTCATTAAGACCACTGTCTTGCACATTGCATGATGTATCTCTGTACCTCTGTCTGTTAATACCAGTGGCCCTCTTTCACCACCAACCCTGATAACCAGATTTCCAAATCGCCTTCCAGGGGACAGTACTACCGTCACTAAAATCCATTGCTCTAAGGCAGGATTTCTCAATTGCAGCACTGTTGACGTTTTAGACTAGATTATTTTTTGTCGTGGGAGGCTGTCCTGTACATTGGCGGATGTTTAGCAGCATCCCTGGCTTCTACCCACTAAATGTTAGTGCGCTCCCCCAGTTGTGACAACCAAATATGTCTCTAAATATTGCCAGATGTCCTCTTGGAGGTAAAATTGTCCCAGGCTGAGAAATACTGCTTTACCATCTCCAAAAATCTGTCTTTAGAATGATATAGACTTCATAAATATGGATAAAAACATTGCATAGTGTACTAATAGGTACTATTAATTTTTCTGCCAGGCTCAACTAGTAATGGAAACTTTTCATAATTCCTCATTCTGGTTTTTCTGGTTATTTAACACTGAGATTGTTTTCTTGCCTGGTGTTAGAGGGGTGAAGAGTATGTGCAGTATAGGATGATAAATTTTATAGTGTGAGAGCATTGAGAATTAGAATTTCAAGAAAGACTGTCCCAAGAAGGTCTCAGATAAGTAAAAGTTCACCCGAATGCCTTTTGACTAATTTGACATTAATGCTAAAGGTTACAAAATCAGAATTTTAGTTCTGCAAGAAATAATAGAAAATAATATTTTATATGTTGATGCTGTACAAGTCTAGAATGATCTGGGTGGACTCAGATCATTTTATAAATGAGAAAAAACTAAATGCTAAAGTGCAGTTGCACAGTTTAACTGTGAACCAGGACTTTAATCCGTGTCTTAGGTGCCCCCTGTGCTGCTCTTTGTACCACATTCTGATCATTCTCAACCAGGCTGTATTTGTAAAATATTCTTAGCTTTCTTTAAGCTCTGATTCTCAATAAGAAATAAAAGACAAAATAACATTTTTCTTTAAAACCTGGATCTCCACTGTGCCTGCCTGGAAAAATAAATGAGAAGTTTAGCTATGTGAAGAGACTTGAATTCACAGATTAAACCGAGAAATAGTTGTCTTTTTTTTCTCATTTAAAAAAAAATGATATTTTATTGTGTTTTCAGTGAAGGTTTACATAGCAGTTTAGGGTTCCATTCAACAATTTCTACACAAATTGTTCAGTGACATTGGTTACATTCTTCATAATGAGTGAGCATTTTCATCATTTCCATTCTAGTTGTTTCATTTCCATTATTCTAGTTTTCCTGCCCCCTTACAGTCTCATCTTTGTTTTAACCCAGAAATTGTTTTAATACTACTTCTATGTAATGTGTAGTGACTATTTCTGTGTAATTATGGTGAAAACACTTATTATGTGGTACTTGTGGAGTAGGCCTTGTTCTAAGAACTGTACTTTTTTAATGCTTACAACTACTCTATGAATAAATAGATACTGTTATTGTCATCCTCATATAGATGAGGGGCACTCGTGGCACAGTGGTTAAAATCTCAGGCTGCTAACCAACAGGTTGACAGTTCGAGTCCACCAGTCTCTCTATGGAAACCCTTATGGGGCAGTTCTTCTCTGTCCTGTAGGGTCGCTATGAGTCAGAATCAACTCGATGGCAGTGGATTTGGTTTGGTTTCTATAGATGAGGCATCCAGAGTTTAAGAAACTTGCCCAAGGTCATAGGGTTAATAAGTGGCTGAGCTGGGATCTGAAACTGGGCAGTTTGCTACCCACGTCCATGCTCTTGTCCACCACCTACCCTAGTCTACTTGCTTCAAGTTCCAAGTATTGAAGTGATGAAGGATAGATTGCTATTGTATCTCAGTTGTGAAATTGATATTCTTAGGAGCTAAACATTTAGAGAATTTCAGACAAACACTTTCAGAACACGTATTTTTTTCAAATATTAAATCATTTTTCACACTTCTCCAACATTTACCCCAAAGGTGAACTTGCTTTTTATAGGATATAAGAGCTTCTTTTATCTTGTCTGTATCTGAAGCACAGTAAAGCAGAATGGCAGCATGAAGTTCACAGAAGGAGGGAATCAGGATCTGAAATGGAAGGATTATATAAAGCCATCTTCCTTGTTTGTTTCACCTTTTGTTTTCCGGAAGGAGAAGAGATTTTGAAATCCTTTATTGCAAAATGAGTTTGAAGTAGACACAAATAATATATATGATTGAGAGCTATTAAAAAAAAAAAAACCCTTATTTCAGAAAGATACTTGAAGGAAAAACGTTTATATTTACTGAGAAGTGAATGCAAACCTTTTCAAACATAATATCTAAAGATGAAAATAATATCACAGGGTTTGGAAGTATTTCCAATGTCAGTATTAGGTTTTTAAGTTCCAGGTAGCGGAAGGGGCAAAATCAATTAAGTTCTGTATTCCCAGGGCGTTTGCACTAATATGGGCACTCTCTCTTTCTCACTTTAAATTTCCTTATTACTGGTCATATTGATACAGGTAGCATGCTGGTTTCTTTTTTCCACTTAATTATTTTTAGAAATTGTGCTTTTTTGAAAAATCTTTTATTTTTTTTAAGTTTTCTTTCCTTCTGTTATACTCCCTATATTGTTGCTTGTATCTGAGTCTCTAATGGGTCTTCATTTCCAAGTTATTTCCTATTTGGCAGGACTACTTTTACACCTTTGCACAAATGGAAACTTGGCAGGAAGAAGTTGTACTTCAGCGTGTGTTTTTGTGTGTGGGGGTGGGAGGGGAGGATGCAAGAGAAAGAAGGGAAAATTTTCAAATTAAAGTTTTTCATTCAGTATGCTCTCAGCTGGTGTCTTATATATTACTCGGTTATATACAAGACATTCTCCTTACTAAATGAAGGTTTACATTTGTTATCATGATCTGGATTGGCCACATAATTTGTGGGGCTCAGCTCAAAATGAAAATGTGGGTAGGGTTGCCAGAGTTCGCAAATAAAAATAGAGGATGCCCAGTTAAATTTGAATTTCAGGTAAACAACAAATAATCTTTTAGTATAAATGTGTCCCAAATATCATGGGACAAATATTATCCAGTGTTCTATTATGGAAAATTACTTTAACCGATCATTTCTAGATCCACCTTTAATTTCAGTAAGAGCAAAGATTTAAAAATTTGAAATTCAAAAGATTTCGGTAAGAGCAAAAGAATGTGTTACCTAGTCATTAAAGTTATTTATTTTCTCAGTAGCAATACCAGTGTTTAGAATTATCCTTTCGTTTGAGACTCCTCAGATTTTTCTACTGTAAGGCAATGTTTCATAATAAAATTAATCATGAATCTGGGGTGGGAAAAGACATTTTGCAATTACAGACTTATTCTCAGGAAAGAATATAAATGAAGAGTGAGGATCTGGGAACTGATTCTCTTCCTATTATCCTTGTGCTGGTTGACTCCCTGGAAAGTATTCTGGTATCCCCAGAAATGTGCACCCAGCAATTTGAGGAACACTGGACTAGAAACAAAGGGGAAGATTAATAGACCACAGCCTCTATCGGGTGGGTTTGAACTACTAACATTTCAGTTAGTAGTCGAGCACTTAACTGGTTGTGCCACTCTTAATGGTTTGCCTTTGTTCTCGAATCAAGTTCACAATTCTTCACTTGTTCTATAAGGCCCTGCATGGTTTACCCCCTTACCTGCTTTTCCACCCTTATCTTGTACCCCTCTTGTTCCTTCTGGGTGACCCCTAAGCTCCAGCCATAGCAGCCTTTCTATCTGTGGCACACCTAAGCTGCTTCTGCCTAGGGACCGTTGGTCAAGCTGTTTGGTTGGCATAGAATGCTCTTCTCACTGTTCTCCCCTCCCCCACCTGGCAAACCTTAGGTTTCAGGTTTTCTTGATACCCCAACTGTCTTAGTTATTTAGTGCTGCTATACCAGAAATGCAACAAGTGGATGGCTTTATCAACAAATTTTTTCTCTCACAGTTTAGGAGGCTAGAAGTCCGAATTTAGAGTGACAGTTCTAGGGGATGGCTTTCTGTCTCTGTTGGCTCTGGAGGAAGGTCCTTGTCATCAGTCTTCCTCTGGGTCTAGGAATGTCTGAGGGCAGACACTCGTGGTCCAAAGGACATGCTCCGTTCCTGGCTCTTCTTTCTTGGTGTTAGGAGGTCCCTTTGTGTCTCTGCTTGCTTCTGTCTTTTATATCTCAAAAGAGATTGATGCAACATACAACTTAATCTTGTAGATTGTATCCTGCCTCATTAACATAACTGCCTCTAATCCTGCCTCATTAGCATCATAGAGGTTAAGATTTACAACACATAGGGTAATTACATCAGATCACAAAATGGAGGACAACCACATGATACTGGGAATCATGGCCTAGCCAAGTTGACAGATTTTTGGGGTACAGTTCAATCAATAACACCAACCCTAAACAAACAGATTTTGTTATTAGTTACCATTGAGTTGACTCCAACTCATGGTGACCTTATGTATAACATTAAATATTGTTTGATCCTGCACCGTCTTCATAATCATTGGTATGTTTGAGTCCATAGTTGTGGCTCTTGTGTCAGTCCATCTCATTAAGGGTTTCCCTTTTTTTGCTGACTCTCTACCAACCATGATGTCCTTTTTTAGCAATTGGTGTTTCCTGATGACATGTCCAAGGTAAGCGAGCTGGAGTCTCACCATACTTGCTTTTAAGGAACGTTCTGGTCATATTTCTTCTAAGACAGATTTGTTCCTTTTTTGGCAGTCCATCGTATATTCAGTATTCTTCACCAACACCACAATTTGAATGCATCGATTTGTCTTCTGTCTTCCTTTTCCATTGGAAGATATTTCATTGGAAGAAATTTTTCATAGACTAAGTTACTCCAGTTCTAAGCTCTTACAGTCCGCATTCCCCCTCATTGCACAGTATTTGTCACAAAAGTGATTAACTTTTTGTATTTATTAGTTTAATGTCTGATTGTTATTTTGCAGTTAGCTTTCTGAGGACAGGTACTGTGTCCGTTTTATTTAAAAATGTATTTTCAGCCCAGAATGTAGCCTCTCCCACATAAGAGGTGATATATACATATTTGTTGAGTGAATTAAAAAGGGAAGGAAACCAGCCTTTACTGAAGCATGACTTTGTGTCAGCCACTGGGTTAGCATTTACCATGTATTAGCTCATTTAAATCTCACAAAATCATTTGGGAAGATATGCACCTCTTTAAATATAAACAAACACATTCATTCATTTATTCATTTATTTATTTCCACCAACATCCTCCTCATTATTGATTAAATAGGATTCTTTGAGGCAGAGCAAGTTCACGAACACAGATATAAGATCCTTAATGTTGTGCTAAGTATTTAGAATGTCCTTCTAAAGCCCAGTGTTCTTGGTACTAATTGGAAGTCAGAATCACCTGGAGGATTTAAAAAAAAAACAGTGCCTGCATGTCGTTGGAGTGTGTCCAGGGATTTTTAAAAACTCTCCAAGTCGCCTCTCTGTGCCGCATTTTCCTCATATGCAAAATAGAGAAATTGATAATATCCATCTCATAAGGTTTTTGTAAGCATTGAATGAGCTAATATCTATAAAAGTGCTTTGAACAGTGCCTAGCATTTAGTTAGCAGTCATTAAATGTAAACTTATTAACATTGAAAACCTTTTTTTTTTTTTTTAACTCTCTGTTGTTGTTTTTGAGGAGCCCTGGCAGCTCAGCGGTTAAGAGCTCGGCTGGCAAACCAAAAGGTCGAGAGTTTGAATCCACCAGCCACTCCTTGGAAACCCTGTGGGGCAGTTCTGCTCTGTCCTGTAGGGTCGCTATGAGTCAGAATTGGCTTGACAGCAACTGGTTTGGTTTTCTGGTTTGTTATTATTGTGTGTTGTTCTCTAAATCGTTGCTATTAACAGCTTCTGGATCTTCTTTTATGTGATTTCTGTTAGCTTTATGAACTTTCGGACATTGAAGGGAGTTTGATTACAACCCAGTGGATTTATAGGAATTGAATTCTGAATCATTAGTGGAGAAAATGTGGATGTGCACAAAAAATATAGTTTAATTTCTAAATATGTAAAAATTAAAATTTACCTTTCACTTTAGAAACATCCTGTATGTTTAGTTCAAAGTTGGGAGTCAAGAGGTACCACGTTCTAAATTCCTCATGACTTTAAATCTTATTCATCTTCATTCTGAGCATACTGAGCAGCAAATCAATAATTTACTCTGAACAGGAATAAGTAAATTACTACTTTTGATGCCTAGTGAAAGGTCAAGAATATATTGTAACAATTTCTACATCATAAGTTATAAAAAAGAGAATGGTGAACCAAAGTGTGATTATAATTAGTGATAATGATAGTAATGATAATTCCCAACTGATACTTTTGACCCTTACAGTCAATGAGAAGAAGGCAGCACCTCTGGAAGCAGAAAAGGATCTTCCTCTTCTATCTGAGATTTATAAATTAAGGCTGTTCATTACTGCTCATGAATTACAATGTTCTGAGTTTCACTTAAAATCTTCCCTTAGTTTAGAAATCATTATTCTGGTGTAAAGGCTAGGGACAAATGCTTCATTTTTAACTTTTTATTTATCATCCTGAAAATAGCTCTGCAATTCACATTTTTCGCAGCCTTTTTCAGTCAGGGGTTGGGGGCTAGGTGCAGCTGGACAGAAGAGGAATGGATGTAGGTCTGAGTATTCTTATCTCTAGGCTCAGCTAGACCCACAGAGCTCTCCTGACTTGGTCATATATCCAGGCACATTTTAAATACAGCTAACACTGTCCTGTGCTACTTGGGGTTCTGTTTTGAGAATGGCCCATGGTGGGGACTCAGTAACAGGTATAGGAAATATGCCACTCTGTGATTTAGGTGCCTAAACTCAGCCTGAACATGACCCCAGTCAGCTGGATGGGAACTATTTTGCAGCTGTCAGCAAGGGAATTCATATCTCATGATACTCTTGGGGGCCAGTAGCTCCTTCAGAAGTTTGGCTCACTTGATGAATGAATGCAAAATTCAACAAATTATAGACTTTACAGAAAAAAAAAGTAATGTTGGGCATTCTCAAGAAATGTTAGGTATCTTTAATATTTATTTATAGCCCCCACCCCTTCTAAGGAATTGGAATTCTCTAAGTCATGATATAGCATGTTTAGTGACTTGCTGTTGAGTCGACTCCAACTCATGGCAACTCCACGTACAACAGACCAAATTGTTGCCTGTTCCTGCACTATCTTTACAATTATTGGCATCCTCCAGTCCATTGTTGTGGCCACCGTATATTTTGAGTGCCTTCCAACCAAAGGGGCTCATCTTCCAGCACTATTGGACAGTATTCTTTTATGATCCATAGGGTTTCTATGGGCTAATTTTTGGAAGTAGATTTCCAGGTCTTTCTTCCTAGTCTCTTTTAGTCTGGAATCTCCACTGAAACCTATCTACCATGAATGACCCTGCTGGTATTTGAAATACCTGTGCGTATAGCTTCCAACATCATAGTAACACACTTGGCACCATAGTATGACACACTGACAGACAAGTGGTGGTTAGTGAGTACATGGGTTGTGATTTATTAAATGATACATATATTATAGATATTTGAAGATTGTTACTATCATTGGTGGATTTGGCAAAATAGATTCATTAGCTTTTGATTTAAGAACTAAAACCGTATCACATCTTTGAAAAATCTTTTGCTTTTCTTGTAAAAATATTTGAGGAAAGTCTTTTTTTAGTTAATTTGCACTTACACAGCTCTGATTGACTTTAATACCAATCCCTGGACCTCAAGTAACAGAAATCATATATTTGATGGCTTGGATGAGAAATGAACAGATCTGAAGTAATAATCTTTTATAATTTAATCACATAATTCAGCCTGCTTTAAATTATTTGTTAACAAGGTGTGACAATTTATGTATTAAAAATAAAAATTTATAATAAGAAACTGCCCACATACTTTACTTGAAGGATAATTACCCTTCATATACTCCATAACTCAATGGCTCTGATGAAGGTGGCAGTGAGTTATTATGGTCTTTACTTTGTCTGAAAGACTTTAATAATTTCATCACGCCACTGGTATCTTAAAGTTACGGATCATATGCAAGGCATAATAACTCTCTTTCTTTTTGATAGAAACTACATTTCTGTTCCCAAGTGGTCAGTAATTCATAGTTAAAGATTCAAAAATGGTGACTTATATGTCGAAATCACATTTCCACCCACAGTATTGATGAAGTGCCTTACTTACATTCATATAATTTTAAAAACTACAAAGAATCCTCACATATTAATTTCAAGAAAGTATAATGGAATCCTTGTCTTTAACACCACTGAGGAACAGATGGTAACATCTACATCGGGCCAACCATGGTACATCTGTTTTTTATGATGGTATGAAATTAATGTTGTGTTGGGGGGGGTGTCATAATTTTATCTGAAACATATAGGATTTTATAGACTTACAACAGTAGTGTTAAATTCAGGTGAAAACTTTAAAATGACCGTTTATCAGCATGTAGAGGTGACCCAAAGTGTAAAAAAAGGTTTCCACTCAACAAAATCTTCTCCCATATTACTTTGTCCTTATTCCATTTGGCTGGAATTCTTCCCATTAAGTGAGTATTATTTTAACAGCGAAACTGTGAGCCTTGTGGTGCCATTATTAAAATATGTATATGTTATCTGGAAGTGTGAGACAAGAATGTGTTAATAGTTTGGAGGGGAATGTATCAGCTACAAGGACAGGATGGTTTGGTGGTTAAGTGCCCTGATGGTTGACACTCAAGGGCAGAGGCTAAAAGCTGTAGGAAAAGGAAAATTTATGGATGACGTTACCGAAGAGCAATGGGCTTTGCTAGAAAAAAGTTGGCTAGCACATTGGCATTATCAGAAGATTGACCTTAAGCTATAGGTATGAAAAATACTTTTATTTTTAACTTGGGTTATTAAAACATGCAATGAAAGGGCATAATATAGCTCATTCTATAAATGATATTAATTTTTTAAATATTTATAAAAAGACAATTATTAATAGTTGAAGTTTTTTAAAAGTAAAACATACTAAAATAGCATTCTAAAGTAATAAAATGTTTCTAGTTATTTAGAGAGTAAACTAACAAGACAAATACAAGGGTTAGCGAATTATTCATGTTCATAGATATTCAGTAGTCATTATTAGCCAAAATGTGGGGGAAATAACAAATTCCTTATCTTGTATATGATATAAGAAATGATTTGCCCATATTTGGAACACCATAGATACTCAGTAAATATTTGTTGATTGATATATGTTTATTCAGGAAATTGTAGTCATGGTTTCATACACAAAATAATCAGTTTAATGGTAACTCTTTAAGCCTACTTACATGCTCAGCGAGCAGGTAGAAAACATATATTTTAAAACAATAAAAAAATGTAGTGTACAATACACTACATTATGGGAATTAATGTATCTTAGCTTATTGTATTGTAAAATATGCCATGAATTGGTTTGTTGTTGATATAAAAACAATAATAATATTCTCTTGAGAAAAGGGCAATTATTTTGGCTGAAAGGCTGCTTCTAGGATCAATAGTGCTATTATCCCCATTTTATAGATGTACAGAGACGTCCAGAGATCACAGGAAGGATCATGGCCATCTTAGTGCTTATTTTAGTATAACAGTAGCTTCCTCTAAGCCTCTAGTTCTTATAAGAATGATTTGACTACTATCCTGGGCATAGTTCTAAGTATTCGGGGGGAAACCTATCTTAATAGTGTGGCATTTAGGTTGGATAATGCTGCTCCATGTGCCTGCTTTTACCAGGTGGAGAAGTGATGGAATTCTTTGTTTCTGTGGCATAGAATCAATTTCAGCCTCTTACAGGACATTACTTTCATTATTCTGAGCAGTGTAATTCTAGTTATCAGAAACTGGAATATCACTTGCATGAGACATTGCAGCATTATTTTTCTGAACAATTATGTTTTTCCCCTTGTTTACTTGAATTATACTTGCTCATTATGGGGAATTTGGCAAATCCAAAAAAAAAAAAGGCACTAAAATGACAACATTTTAGAAATTATCCATTATTTCACCACCCAGAGATAAGCCCTGATGTCATTTGTTTGCATGTCAGTCATTCCACTCTTCTGTCCGTGCATATAGGCACACACAGAAACAAACGGAGATATAAAACTAGGAGACATAAAATTAGGATCATAATGCTCGCTCTGTTTTATAACCTGCGTTTTTTTTCCCCATTGAGCATTAAATAGTGAACATTTTCTCACGTCAATAAATTTTTTTTACAGCTGTTTTCTGAGTAGCTGCATTGTATTTTATTTTATGTCCGTATCAATACTCCAATATTCCATTATTGGGATTTTAGAATATTTTCTGTCTCTCTCTCTCTGGCAATTAGAAATGACATCGATGAGAATACTTTTAGGGTAATATTTTTGCTTATCTCTGTTTTCTTAGGATAAATTTCGTGAAGTAAAATTAAGTTAAAGGATATGAACATTCTTAAAAGACTTGTCCAAAAATTTGGCATATGTGCCAAATTGGCCTTTAGAAAGGCCTGCTGGTTTATACTTCTACAGCTGTCTGTGTGAGAACACTCATTGTCCCACCCTGGGATTTTTTTTTTTAACAGCCAATATGAGAAATGAAGAACAGTAATAATTTGTTGTAATTGGCATTGGTGATTTTAGCAGCTTTTTATATAGTTGCTGGTCATGTGTATTGCTACATGTCATTGGTTAATCTGTTAATGTGTTCATCTTGTTTTATATTTGTAAGATTTATTTATGTATTAAAGATATTAATCTGGTTGCATATTTCCTTTGCAGCTACTTTTTCTGGAGTAGATTTTTTTTTGTTTTCAGCATTTTGCCAAGTAATTACTAAGGGAGGAAATAAATAAACTAACAAACAAACCTTTTCGATAGCTAACTTAATTTTGGGTTTATTTCTGAATGCAGGATGTTGTTGTTGTTAGGTGTTGTCGAGTTGGTTCCGACTCATAGTGACCCTGTGTACAACAGAACGAAACACTGCCTGTCCTGCGCCATCCTCAGAATTCGTTTTTATGCTTGAGCCCATTGTTACAGCCACTGTGTCCATCCATCTTGTTGAAGATCTTCCTTTTTTGCTGACCCTCTACTCTACCAAGCATGATGTCCTTCTCCAGGAACTGGTCCCTCCTGATAACATGTCTACAGTATGTGAGACGAAGTCTCGCCATCCTCTCTCCTAATGAGCGTTCTGGCTGTACTTCTTCCAAGACAGATTTGTTTGTTCTTCCGGCAGTCCTTGGTACATTCAGTATTCTTCGCCAACACCATAATTCAGTTCTTCTTAGTCTTCCTTATTCATGTTTAGCTTTCACATGCATATGAGGTGATTGAAAACACCATGGCTTGAGTCAGGTGCACCTTTGTCCTCAAAGTGACATCTTTGCTTTTAACACTTCAAAGAGATCTTTTGCAGCAGATTTGCCAGTGAAATGCGTCTTTTGATTTCTTCACTGCTGCTTCCATGGGCGTTGATTGTGGATCCAAGTAAAATGAAATCCTTGACAACTTCAGTCATTTCTCTGTTTATCATGTTGCTTATTTGTCTAGTTATGAGGATTTTTATTTTCTTTATGTTGAGGTATAACCCGTACTGAAGGCTGTAGTCTTTGATCTTCATCAGTAAGTGCTTCAAGAATGCAAGACAGATGTAGTACAGTCCCTTATTTCAACCACGGATAAGAAAAACTTTCTTTGTCAATTAGTTGTAAAGCATACAGTCTTATAATAGCCATGTAACTACATATACCTTGTCTCTAGAGGTTTATCTAGGACGTGCTAGGAGTTTCTTGAAGGAAGTGTAGCTATAGTGAACACTGCAATTTGAGTCTTCTCTATTACCCCAAGTATTGTTGAAACACAGCACCAATTGTCATTTTTACTGGACAATAGGCAAGCATTAGAGAAGTTCTGCCTACACCAATAAGGAAGATAATAATAATCAAATTGACTATTAAGCAGAATTGTGTTTCTTATACAGGCAGTCCCTGGGTTATCGACTGTCTGACTTACATACAACCTGTAGTTATGAGTCAGCCCCGTAAAGCATATTATATTAAATATTTGAGGTACATACAATGGTTCCTAATAACAAACATTTTGCTACTTTGTGACGTACATCAAAACATTACTATTATTATTACCATATTATTATAGATGTTTTAGTGTATCTGGAAGTGTTACTTTAATTTTGCATAGAAAAAAAAAAAATTGCCATCAAGTTGATTCCAACTCGTAGCGACTCTAATAAGATAGAGTAGAACTGCCCCATAGGGTTTCCAAGGAGCAGCTGTGGATTCGAACTGCCACCGTTTTGGTTAGCAGCCGAGCTCTTAACCAGTGCACCACCAGGGCTCCATGCATAGAAAGGTACACTATATACTATGTACTAAGACAAATATTTGACTCACATTAGATATAAACCATACCTAACTGTTCTGACTTATATACAAATTCGATTTAAAGACAGATTTACTAATGGAACTCATTTGTAATCTGGGGACTGCCTGTTGTAGAGAGTATTTGTACAACTTTCTGATCCTTTTTTCCATGAATGGAGATTAGAATTGTTTATTGTTTTGGGGGTTAATTTATATTTAAACATGGTATGTATGGAATTTAGGAAATTTACTTAAGGTATATGAAAGTTAACATGAAGGTGTATATATATATTTATGGATTTGTGTATATGTTGGAAGGGCTGGGATGTGACAAAAATAATGCCAAAATCATAATGCTGAGAAAAATATTAGAGGTCATAATGTCTTAAATTATTTTCAGATCCAGTATTGATAAAGGGCATATGAAAAGGCTAGCAGGTTACTTTCAAAACAAATGTTTACCAAGTTCTGGGAAATAAATATATTTGTATAAAAAGCACTTAACAATTGCACAAGGCTTTGTCTTCTTATTTACTAAGCAATCCACTGTTAAGGTCTCTTTGGATGCTTTAAGGGCTTCAAACCTGTTGTTTACAGGTATAAATAATGCCATCGTTGGTGTGCCACTCTCTTAAGCTTTCAAAAGCGTATGGTGAATGGTCACCCATTGCCACTACTATGAAGAGTTGGGATGAGGGCAGTGTACAGACAGGAAAATTTGATGGCAACTTTAGATTTTGCAATTTGAAATATATTTTAAATACACTGGAGGTGCTCTCTATTTAAAGGAACCCTACAAATCATAATTTTGTCAAGTGAAAAATTCATTTGTAACGTAATGTCATTGATTTGGTCTTCTTGAAAATTGGAATACCTCTTCACAGTTTTTCACACGGTTGTCTCACACTGGCGATTTGATTAGGAACAGGCAATGTGATTTCTTTAATCATCTTTCTTAAAAAAAAAAAAAAAGTGACACAAAAGTCTCAGGTCGTGTAGTAAACAATGCTGCCAAGTGGAGTTTTGTGTTAATCAGTAATAATTATTATTATCATTTTTTTTTCCTCTAGAAAATCTCCCCTTTGGGATCATGATCAATAGGAGTCTTGGTCTTCATAGAAATAAACACGTTCTTTGCTTTCTACTCTAAAATAATCTTGGTTCTACTTTTCCCTTCCTTTCTTTAAACACTATGAAAGATACTCTCTCTGAATGTGTTCCTTTTGTATAGAACATCTAAGATTCTTTGCAATTAAAATTCCTCCATAGAAAAACATACATAGGTACATATTTAAATATCTATATAAATTGAGCCAAGTCTAAAGATTTTCTGTTTTTAAGGTTTAAATCAAAAGCCTCTTGTAAGTGGAAATTTTAAAAATGTAAAAGCTATTGGAGAATCTTTAACTGAAAAGCAATTGTTGGTTAAGTACAGTATTTCACAAAGGGACTTCACTGGTTTTACTTTAAAGCTAAGACAGCAGTGTTATGTTCATATTCTTTCTAATATAAAAAGAAGAAGATATTTTAGAAGAATTTTAAAATAATAAGTGCATTAAGTAAATATAGCAACGGTTTATCCTAGGCTTATACACAATTAATTTATAAATCTTATAAATTAATTGGAGTTAGAGCAAATTATTTTAACATTTGGGAAAAAATAACTAAATTCAGCAATATATGAAACATATATCGAATATGTTGTATTAGATTTACCTGAGAATTTCTGGTTTAGCAAGTTAAATGTACATGTCTTTCGTCTATTTTTTTTTTTTTTTAACTCATTGTACATTGTCATATAACTACTGTTCTCTTTATTGGAGAATATTAAATAAAATTCATTACTTCATACATTTGAATTCACAATGTACTTGAAGTGGCTTATTTAGCCTTGGCCAGTTACCCCTTGAGACTCTAACTTTCTACTTCATAAAACTAATTTAAGGGATCATGTAAACATGAATTGCTGTTACTGGTTATTTTTTATTTTTATTACATTGAGGGCCAGCATAATTCAGCACTGACCATGATGACCAGCCTGCCACAGAGCTGAGGGAGGCAGGACATTCATCTCAATGAAGGCAGAGGATGGCCCCAGCCTTCAGGGGAGGTATCATTTGGGGAGGTGGAAAGCTGTTTACCTGGAATGAATCTGCAGAAGTAGGTTCTTCCTGATTTGGATGTATTTTCCACTAAATAAAGAGATGAATTATTGAACCCAGTGGTGAACAAAGAATTTCTAAGCTTTTATAGAAAGTGATTAGATCAAGAATAATTTTCTCTCCTACTTTAAAATCAGGGAGAAGATACTAGTATTATTAAATTAGCAGATTCTTGTGAGCCTGTACTATCTTCAGTGTAAACTTTTAAGAAAATTTTATTTTTGTAGAAAGCTGAAGACGTTTTGACTAAACACGGACTTAAGTGAAACTTATAGGTGTGCGAATACCCCCCCAAATTATTGTATGTATAAATTAAATCAAGAGTTTTGAGCTTTAAAAATATATCTCTGAATAGTTAAAATGGTGAATTTTATGTTATCTATGTTTTACCACAATACAAAAAGTAAATATATATGTATATGTATGACATGTAAAGTCTTTCTATGAAGACCACATATATGACTATGAGAATTCTGATGTTAATTTTTTTCTTTTTGTTTGATTACTTTGTACTTTGAAATCTAGCACCATCTGTCATGAGATTCACAAGTCCTGTTTCTCTTGTGTTGTCTGCTTAGGTTATGTGGCTTTTCTCAAAATCAAACGTTAGCTGGTTGCTCCAAACAGCCACAAATCAAAGAAGATACTGAAAAATGACTGGAAAAGGAGATGAGTTATCCTGCCCTGATATTTTCTCTGTCTCCTCTTTCTGTCAGCTGTTTTTCTCTGCACATTCTTAAATCTGAAAAATAATTTTTGAGATTTTTGTGGGAACCAAGTGAGGTATGGTGGAAGAAGAAAAGTTTTAAGGGGCTGTCTGGCCCCTAATACTGGTGATGCTCAGTTTTTTGAGCACCGCTAACAGTTTCAAAGTGCTTATTGCAGCAACTCTTTACTGCCTTAATTTGTGTGTACAGATTGCTGTTAGTGTTGTTACTATCTGTTTTGTATCAGGCTTGCCAGCTAATTTTCTTGTTTATTAGCGAAATGATTCTCTAAATGGGTACCCTTTTGACAAATAAAGAAATCTTTGCTGCTCTGAGAGGGAAAACTGAATTTAAAAAATCAAAGTAAGGAGCATCTGTATTCTTGTTGCAGCCGTGTTGTTGGCATGGGAGAAAATCTTAAGGTTGACCTTGATTCTTAACTGAAAGTCAGAAAAATATGCATAATTTGGCCTTTATAAAACAAATAGCAACTGTCTCCAGCTAAAGCTTTGTTTTGGGCATGGAAGAGAGAATCTTTTCCAACCGTATTATCAGAGGGCATAGTAAATATTTTCCTGAAATAATTTAGACTCTCCATTTTCTCCGAAGTATTTTCTTTGAATTCATGTTTTATTCACCATGAATTATTTTTGCTTTATTTATATTTAAAGATTTAGATGCCTGAAATATTGTATTTAAAGGAGAAATTATTATTCAATGATCGAACAAACCCCAAATAGCCAATGACATCAACAAAAATTTCCATGATCTGATGATAGATCTTGAATTAGGGCCCTTGGAAGGGACACCAACATTTATATTGAGGAGTCAGTTTTAACTTTGTCACAATACATTTATATTGGCTGATGGCTGAGGTTAATGAACAGACCTGGAACACAGAGCTAAGAATCTGTGTTCTCTACTGACCTTCAGAAATAGTTTAATGATTCAGTCAGTCACCAAGCGTTACCCTAAATACATATTAGGAACCAGATTTAGAGATGAATAGTCCAGAACTCTCACAAACCCATCTGTGCCTCTATAACCAATGAATCTTACATGGTACCTGTGATAATTAATTTTATGTGTCAACTTGACTAGGCTATGATTCTCAGTGGTTTGGCAGACACTGGACTGGTTGCTGTTACATAATGTAATGTAACGTAATGATCTTCCATAATGTGATCTGAAGTGATCAACCAATCAGTTGAAAGTTTCCTTGGGAGTGTGGTCTGCCACCAGAATATAAAGGGCTGTTCTGGTAGAGCTCACTCTCTCACTTGACCCTGTACTCTTCTCATTGCCTGACCTCTAGATCTTAAAAGACATAAGCCTACAGAAGTCTTCAGTGTGCTGCCTAACCTGGAGATTTTGGATTTGCCAGCACTTGCAATCCCATGAGCCAGCAGAGGTCTCTAGACTGCCCACTGACCTATGAATTTGGGACTTAGAAGCTTCCACAATTGTGTGACCCATTTCCTTGAAGTAAATCTCAATCTTTCTCTCTCTCTCTCTCTATATATATATATATATGTATGTCTTCCCCCATGTGTCTTTCAGTTTGTGATACTGTGGAGGCTTGCGTGTTACTGTGATGCTGGAAGTTATACCACCAGTATTCAAGTACCGGCAGGGTCACCCATGGTGGACAGGTTTCAGATGAGCTTGCAGACTAAGACAGACTAGGAAGAAGGACCCAGCAATTACTTCTGAAAAGAATTAGCCAGTGAAAACCTTATGAGTAACAGCGTAAAACTGTCTGATACAGTGCCCCAAAATGAACCCTTCAGGTTGGAAGGCACTCAAAAGACTACTGGGGAAGAGCTGCCTCCTCAAAGTGGAGTCAACCTTAATGTCATAGATGGAGTCAAGCTTTCGGGACCCTCATTTGCTGATGTGGCATAACTCAAAATGAGAAGAAACAGCTGCAAACGTCCATTAATAATCGAGACGTGGAATGTATGAAGTATGAATCTTGGAAAATTGGAAATTGTCAAAAATGAAATGGAATGTGTAAACATCAGTATCCTAGGCATTAGTGAGCTGAGATGGACTCTTATTGACCGTTTTGAATCGGACAGTCATATGGTCTACTATGCTGTGAATGACAGCTTGAACAGGAGTGACATTGCATTCATCATCAAAAAGAACATTTCAAGATCTATCCTGAAGTACAGTGCTGTCAGTGATGTGATAATATCCATACGCCTACAAGGAAGACCAGTTAATGTGACTCTTATTCAAATTTACACACCAGTTACTAAGGCCAAAGATGAAGAAATTGAAGATTTTTAAAAACTTCTGCAGTCTGAAATTGATTGAACATACAATCAGGATGCATTGATAATTACTGGTCATTGGAATGCAAAACTTGGAAACGAAAAAGGAGCGGTAGTTGGAAAATATGACCTTGGTAATAGAAATGATGCCAGAGATCACATGATAGAATTTTGCAAAACCAATGACTTCTTCATTGCAAATACCTTTTTTAAGCAACATTAACGGTGACTATACACATGGCACCTTGTCAGATGGAATACACAGGAATCAAGTCTACATCTGTGGAAAGAGACGAAGGAAAAGCTCAATATCATCAGTCAGAACAATGCCAGGGGCCGACTGTGGAACAGACCATCAGTTGCTTATATGCAAGTTCAAGTTGAAACTGAGGAAAATTAGAACAAGTCAGTGACAGCCAAAGTACAACCTTGAGTATATCCCACCTGAACTTAGAGACTATCTCAAGAATAGATTTGATGCATTGAACACTAATGACTGAAGACCAGAAGTGTTGTGAAATGACATCAAGGACATCATACACGAAGAAAGCAAGAGGTCATTGAAAAGACAGGAAAGAAAGAGAAGATCAAAATGGATGACAGCAGAGACTCTAAAACTTGCTCTTGTAGGACACAAATAACCCAAATAAGAAATGAAATGGGAGACATTACAACGGACCCAACCGAAATAAAAAGGATTATAACAGAATATTATGAAAAACTAT
>NW_004443968.1:19380603-19385335 GCF_000243295.1 Trichechus manatus latirostris
TCTATGGGGAAAATATTAAACAACACAGGAAGCATCAAAAGAAGATGCAAGGAATACACAGAGTCACTATACCAAAAATAATTGGTGATCGTTCAACCATTTCAGAAGGTAGCATAATCAGGAATTGTTGGTACTGAAGGAAGAAGTCCAAGCTGCAGTGAAGGCATTGGTACAGAACAAGGCTCCAGAAACTGATGAAATACCAACTGAGATGTTTCAACAAATAGATGCAGCACTGCAAGTGCTCGCTTGTCTATGTGAAGACAGCTACCTGGCCAAGTGACTGGAGGAGATCCATATTTATGCCTATTCCCAAGAAAGGTGATTCAACAGAATGAGGAAATTATTGACTGATATCATTATTATCACACACAAGTAAAATTTTGTTGACAATCATTCAAAAGTGGCTGCAGCGATATATCAACAGGGAACTGCCAGAACTTCAAGCCAGATTCAGAAGAGGACATGGAACCAGGGATATCATTGCTAATGTCAGATGGATCCTGGATGAAAGCAAAGAATACCAAAAAGACATTTACCTGTGCTTTTTTTTTTTGTTGTTGATTTTTTTTCCTTGCTCTTTCTATTGTTAATTTCTACCTTGATGGCATTGTGGTCAGAGAAGATACCTGTGTTTTATTGACTGTGCAAAGGCATTCCACTGTGTGGATCATAACAAATTGTGGATAACATTGTGAAGAATAGGAGTTCCAGAACACTTAATTGTGCTCATGAGGAACCTGTACATAGATCAAGAAGCAGTTGTTCAGACAGATCAAGGGGATACTGTATGGTTTAAAGTCAGGAAAGTTGTGCATCAGGGTTGTATCCTTTTAGCTTACCTATTTGGTCTATATGCTGAGCAAATAATCTGAGAAGCTGGACTATAAGAAGAAGAAGTAGGCATCAAGATTGGACGAAGACTCATTAACAACTTGGATATGCAGATGTTACAACCTTACTTGCTGAAAGTGAAGAGAACTTGAAGCACATACTGATGAAGATCAAAGACCACACCTTCAGTATGGATTACATCTCAGCATAAAACAAAAATCCTCACAAATGGACCAGTAAGTAACATCATGATAAATGGAGAAAAGATTGAAATTTTCAAAGGATTTCATTTTACTTGGATCCACAGACAACACCCATGGTAGCAGCAGTCAAGAAATCAAACAAGGGGGCAAGGCCAAGATGGTGGAGTAGTGAGACACTTCCTGTGGTTCCTCTTACAACGAAGACCCGAAAAAACAAGTGAATCGATTATATATGACAGTCTAGGAGCCCTGAACATCAAAGGCAAAGTTGATGAATTGGGCTGAACAGCAGGGGGAGGGAGAGACGGTTCAGAAGCAGCAAGGAGTTGCCAGACCTGACTTGGCAGGAACTGGCACCCTGCAGGCTAGTTCAGCTGGCGTGCACAGTGAGGCAAACAGTGATGCTTGGGACAGGTTTTCTACATTGGGAGAAACCAATCAGTGGAGAATCGGCTCAAACCTCTAGAACCAGTGAGAAAAGGCGCTTGATCAGTGAAAGATAAGTCCATGCGTCTAACCTACCAGGCAGATCAAAAAACACTCCCTTCGGGAAGAACCTCTCCTGTTTACCTGCCCCCTCCCTGCTCTGCACTGGATCCGGGCCGACTTCAGTGATTGCCATGTCCCCTGGGCCAAAAGTCAGTACGGTTGCATGCCCTGAGCTATTCTTCTGGCTTTGGAGAGGGAACAGATTAAGAAACAGGAAAAAATAATCTGCTGGCTCGCCTAAGCCAGGGACTCACGGCAAGCACAGCTGCTTTGCTTAGGCAGCGGAATAAGGGGTCTATGGACTTTGAATGCCTTTCACCCCTGCATAGACCTGTGTGGGCCTATTTCAACAGCGTAGGCCCTCATTAGCACAGTACAACAGGGTATATACCTGAAGGCTAATTTCAACTATATCAGCTATATGGTGGAGTGGCAGGTTCCTGACATTTGACACTGCTCTACCCATTAAGCAGGGTTCTCACCTACTCACATCAGAAGTCTGAGGACTGGTGGCTCCACCCACACCACCTAGCCACCGACAACAGATGTCCAAAAATAAGTGGTAGCTCCCAGTCCTTACAGCCAACAGCATTGGGTGCCAATAGTCTGGCTGCAAAACCCACCCACCTGCGTGCTCTAGGGAATGGGGACACACTTTCAGACATTCAGGGGCAGCTGTCAGCCCCTTGCCTTGCTCTGTGCATGACCTTCTGCTGCAGCCAGATACCTGTACCTACTCCAATCACCCCTGCCCGTCTAAGGCTGTAGGTGAGAGCCTGCACCACACACTTGGTGACTGACTACCTGGACACTTGAGCTGTATCCATACAAGAAAATTAAATGGTCTCCTGGGCTCACATACCCTAGTAACAGCGTGAGAGCTTCAGAGGAGTCAATAATCAAACTAGCTCACATGGGCAGCCTCTTTGGGCATATCAAAACAAGAAGCTAGGACATAGTAAGCTAACATAAAATAAATAAATATAATAACTTATTGATGGCTCGGAGACAACAGTCAATATCAAATCACATAAAGAGGCAGACCATGATGGCTTCAGCAAGTGTTCAAAGAATCAATAAATCTTCCAGAGGAAGAAAACTTCTTGGAATTACCAGAGGTAGAATTCATAAGATTAATATACAGAGCTCTTCAAGAGATCAGGGAGGAGATGAGACAAAACACAGACCAAGCCAAGGAATACACAGACAAAGCAATAGAGAAACTCAAGAAAGTTATTCAAGAGCATAATGACAAATTTGATAGGCAGCAAGAATCTATAGAAAGACAGCAAAAAGAAATCCAAAAGATTAACAATAAAATTTCAGAATTAGACAAATCAGTAGAAAGTCATAGGTGCAGAATTGAGGCAATGGAAGTCAGAATTAGTGAGATTGAAGATAAAGCACTTGACACCAACTTATTTGAGAAAAATCAGATAAAAGAATTTAAAAGGAAGAAACCCTAAGAATTATGTGGGACTCTATCAAGGGGAATAACCTATGCATGACTGGAGTACCAGAACAAGGGGGAATAACAAAAATACAGAGAGAATTGTTGAAGATTTGTTGGCAGAGAACTTCCCTGATATCATGAAAGATGACAAGATATCTATCCAAGATGCTCATTGAACCCCACATAAGGTAGATCCCAAAAGAAAGTCACCAAAGACATATTATAATCAAACTTGCCAAAAACAAAGATAAAGAGAGAATTTTAAGAGCGGCTAGGGATAAACTAAAAGTCATCTACAAAGGAGAGTCAGGAAGATTAAGCTTGGATTACTCAGAAGAATTCATGTAGGCAAGAAGGCAATGGGATGAGATATATGAAGCCATGAAGGAAAAAATTTGCCAGCCAAGAATTATATATCCAGCTTCAGCAAAACTGTCTCTCAAATATGATGGTGAAATTAGGGCATTTCCAGATAAACAGAAGTTTAGGGAATTTGCAAAAACCAAACCAGAATTACAAGAAATACTAAAGGGAGTCTTCCAGTTAGAAAATCAATAACATCAGATAACAACCCAAAGACTAGAACACAGGACAGAGGAACCAGATATCAACCCAGATAGGGAAGTCACAAGTAAATCAAAGCTAAAACACTGAAAATAGGGAACAGAGACATCAATATGTAAAAGATGACAACATTACAATGAAAGAGAGGGACTAAAAAATGTAGTCATAGATCTTTCATAGGAGAGGAAGTCAAGGCAATATAAAGAAATATATAAACGAGTGGTTTAAACTTAGAAAAATAGGGGTAAATATTAAGATAACCACAAAGGAAACTAACAGTCTTACACATCAAAATAAAAACAGGAAAAACATAAAGACTCAGCAAATACAAAATCAACAACAATGAAAAAGATGAAAAGAAAATACAGAAAGAATAATGACTCAGCACAGAAAATTAAGTGGAAAAAAGAAACTATCAGCAACACACACACAAAAATACATCAAAATGACAGCACTAAACTCATACCTGTTAATAATTACACTGAGTGTAAGTGGACTAAATGCTCCAGTAAAGAGACGGAGTGCCAGATTCGATAAAAAAAAAAAATGATCTGTCTACATCAGACCAATATCCATCACGGACACTGATGCAAAAATCCTCAACAAAATTCTAGCCGATAGAATTCAACAACATATTTAAAAAAAAAAAAAAAATTCACCATGACCAAGTGGGATTCATACCAGGTATGCAGGGATGGTTCAACATTAGAAGAACAATCAGTGTAATCCATCACCTAAATAAAACAAAAGACCAGAACCAGATGATCTTATCAAATGATGTAGAAAAGGCATTTGACAAAGTCCAGCACTCTTTCATGATAAAAACTCTCAGCAAAATAGGAATAGAAGGGAATTTCCTCAACATAATCAAGGGTATTTATACAAAACCAACAGCCAACATCCTCCTAAATGGAGAGAGGCTGAAAGCATTCCCCTTGAGAATGGGAACTAGAGAAGCATGCCCTTTATCACCACTCTTATTCAGTATTGTGCTGGAGGTCCTAGCCAGAGCAGTTAGTCTAGAAAAATAAATAAAGGGCATCCAGATTTGTAGTGAAAAAGTCAAGTGTCTCTGTTTGCAGATGATATGATCTTATACACAGAAAACCTCAAAGAATCCACAACAAAATTACTGTAACTAGTAGAAGATTTCAGCAAAGTTTCAGGATACAAGATAAACATACAAAAA
>NW_004443968.1:19386358-19399486 GCF_000243295.1 Trichechus manatus latirostris
CCAAAGAAGACATTAAGGCAGTTACCAGATACGTGAGGAAATGCTCACAATCATTAGCCGTTAGAGAAATGCAAATCAAAACTACAATGAGATACCATCTCACCCCAACAAGGCTAGCATTAATCCAAAAAACACAAAATAATATATGTTGGAGAGGTTGTGGAGAGACTGGAACACTCCTAACACTGCTGGTGGGAATGTAAAATGGCACAACCACTTTGGAAATTGACACTTCCTTAAAAAGCCGGAAACAGAAGTACCATATGATCCAGCAATCCCACTTCTTGGAATATATCCTAGAGAAATAAGAGCCGTCACACGAATAGATATATGCACACTCATGTTCATTGCAGCACTGTTCAAAATAGCAAAAAGATGGAAACAAGCTAGGTGCCCATCAGTGGATGAATGGGTAAAAAATTATGTTATATTCACACAATGGAATACTACGCAACAAGAAAGAACGATGATGAATCTGCAAAACATCTCATAACATGGATGAATCTGGAAGGCTGAGTAAAATTAGTGAGTTGTAAAAGGACAAATATTTCTTGAGTATAAGAACTCAAGAAAATGTTTAAACACAGAAGAAACTATTCTTTTATGGTTACGAGGGTGAGGAAGGAGGAAGAGGGGTATTTGCTAACTAGATAGTAGACAAGAATTATCTTAGGTGAAGGGAAGGACAACAAACAGTACAGGGGAAGTCAGCACAAGTGGACTAAACCAAAAACTAAGAAGTTTTCTGAATACAACCGAATACTTTGAAGGATAGAGTAGCAGGGACAGGCATCTGGGGACCACATTTTTGGGGGACATCTAGATCAATTGGCATAACAAAGTTTGTTAAGAAAATGTTCTGCATCCACTTTGGTGAGTGGTGTCTGGGGTCTTAAAAGCTAGTGAGCGGCCATCTAAGATGCATCAATTGGTCCCAACCCATCTGGAGCAAAGGAGAATGAAGAACACCAAAGACGCAAGGAAAATATTAACCCAAGAGACAGAAAGGGCCACATAAACCAGAGACTCCATTAGCCTGAGACCAGAAGAATTAGATGGTGCCTGGCTGTCACCAGTGATGCCCCTGACAGGGAACACAGCAGAGAGTCCCTGACAGAGCAGGAGAAAAGTGGGGTGCAGAACTCAAATTCTAGTAAAAAGACCAGACATAATGGTCTGAATGAGACTGGAGGGACCGTGGAAGACATGGCCCCCAGACTCTTTATTAGTCCAGAGCAAAAACCATTCCTGAAGCCAACTCTTCAGACACAGATTAGACTGGAGTATAAGACATAAAATGATACTTGTGAAGAGTGTGTTTCTTAGCTCAAGTAGATACATGAGACTAAATGGGCAGCTTCTGTCTAGACGCGAGATGAGAAGGCAGAAAGGGACAGGAGCTGTTTGAATGGACAAGGGAAATCCGAGGTAGAAAGGAGGAGTGTGCTGTCAGATTATAGGGAGAGCAACTAGGGTCACATAACCATGAGTGTATAAATTTTTGTATTTGAAACTAACTTGACGGTAAACTTTCACTTAAAGCACAATAAAAACGTATACAATAAAAAAAAAAAGGATACATTGCATTGGGTAAATCTGATGTAAAAGACCTCTTTAAAGTATTGAAAAACAAAGGTGTCACCTTGAAGACAAAGGTGCGCCTGACCCAACTCATGGTGTTCTCAGTCACCTCATATGTGTGTGAAAGCTAGACGATGAATATGGAAGACCAAAGAAGAACTGACCCCCTTGAATTGTGGTGTTGGCAAAAGAATGAACAAATCTGTCTTGGAAGAAGTACAACCAGAATGCTTCTTAGAAGCAAAGATGGTGAGACTACGTCTCATGTACTTTGGGTATGTTATCAGGAGGGATCAGTCTCTAGAGAAGGACATCATGCTTGGTAAAGTAGAAAGTTAGTGAAAAGAGGAAGACCCTCAATGAGATGAATTGGCACTTTGGCTTTAACAATGGGCTCAAGCATAGCAACAATTGTAAGGATGAGGACGGACCAGGCAGTGTTTAGTTCTGTTGTACATAGAGTTGCTGTGTGTCGGAACCTACTTGACAGTGCCTAACAACAGCAACAACATATATGTCCCACTGATTTTGCTGCTGTAGAGCACCCAGACTAAGATAAATGTGTATTTATTCACCAGATGTCATCTCAGAGCTTGGACAGTGAGATTGAGCATATACAATTCTGCACAGCAGAAATCTGTTTTTAAGGAAGTAAAAAAAAAATGAGTTTCCTGGTATTTAAGTCCAGTAGGCGCCATCTTTGGTCTTGCCAGTCTGGTTACAATTTGTTACCTCTTTATTTTTGTTTATTAAACACCACAGTCAGCCTGATAAGATTAGAGAAATTGTGAAAGTGGAAGCATTTGTCTCTATTGCGTCGTTTCTTTGAACTCCCCTTGTACTTTTGCTTCCTTTATTTTCTTTCTCTTGGTTGCGGTTAACATTTAGAAACTTATATTACTTTGTTTTCCCTCAGTCGATTCCAACTCATGGCAACCCCATGTGTTGTAGAGTAGAACTGCTTCATAGAGTTTTCTTGGCTGTAATCTTAATGGAAGCAGATTGCCAGGCCTTTCTTCTGTGGTGCTGCTGAGTGAGTTTAAACCACCAACCTTTTTGCTAGTCCCAAAAACCAAACCAAACCCTTGCTGTCAAGTCGATTCTGACTCAAAGTGATCTTATTACTACAGAGTAGAACTGCCCCAGAGAGTTTCCATGGAGTGGCTGGTGGATTTGAAGTGCAGACCTTTTGGTTAGCAGCCAAGCTCTTTTGGCTAGTGGTCTAGTGCCAACTGTTTGCAGCACCCAGGGATCTTCATTGAAACTTAGTTACCTGCTGTCTGTATGAGAAAGTTATTTAACCTCTTTGTACCTCAGTTTTCTTATTTTAAAATGGCAGTAGGGTTTTACCTACATCACAAAGTTGTTGTGAGGATTAAATGCATTAAGGTGTGTCAAGCACTTAGTTTAGTGCCTGGCTGTACAAAATGCCAAGGGACCAGTTATCTCATAATTGCTAATAGAATCTACTAATAGAATAATAATAGAGGAGAGAGCCATACTTTTCACTGCTGAGGTTCAAAATGTTAAACTAAAGTAGGGTTGTGAATTCTTTTTAATATGCAGCACCTCAGGGGCTGGTGTCTTGCTTTTTCTGTGGGAGTAGACCCATAGACTGTCTTAAAGTTACAAAAGGACTATTTGGTCAAACCCCAGTAAACTTTGGGGGTAAGAGAATATCTTAAGAATTCCAGGAATCATATTGAGCCTATTACTTTTATTGGAAAAGGAGAGAATAGCCAAATAGTGTTGACCTAGGTGGTTATTTCATAAATCCTATAAATTTCTTTTCTCTCATAGTAGACATGGTGCTTTCTTTATCCATTGTGAGTGGTATCAATTATATGACAGTTATTAAATTTTATTTTTAAAATCATTTTTGGCTCAGTGAGTATATTTCTTTTTTGAGGCATCACATTAAAAAAAATTAGTATCAATATAACCTCACCATTTTACTTTGAGAATACTGTGTGGAAAATAATTTTGAAGGACATTGTATTTCCTAGTATGTATTTTCAGCAGGTGGCTAATGGCTTTTGACCTGCTGTAGCAGCATAGAGAACTGAATGTCAGACAGAATGTTTTTTAAAAGCTACATTTTCATCTTGCATAATGAACCACAGTAGTTCTTTTTGAAATTGCCTCACATATTTTTTCGAAGTACTTACTGATAAAGAAATGTCAATTTGGTAGGAGGGAAAATGGCAACACTCAGCATTTGGGTTTTAAGAATATTTAAATGTATTCAGATGGCTGTGATGGTTAAGATTGTGTGTCAACTTGGCTGGGCCACGATTCTCCGTGTTTTAATGTAATCACTCTCATGACTGAATATACTGTGAGTAGCCAATCAGATGAAAGGGAGTCTCCTTGGGGGTGTGGCCCGCGTCTGTATATAAGCAGACGTTCTGGCTTTTTGCTCTGTCTGGATCCTGCGGCTGCTTCCTGTCGTCTCATCTCCCATTCTTGGGACTTGAGCTCTCAGCTTATCTGCCGAACCCGGGATTCGTCGATCTGCACAGCCTGTGAGTGGGAGCCCTGCTCTCCGACCTTCCGATCTTGGGCTTGCCAGCTTCTGCAGCTGTGTGACTTGCGAGAGGCCTCTTACCCTGATCCACGGACTTGGGACGTTCTAGCTTATGCAATCACGTGAGCTGTTTCCTTGATATAATCTCTCTCTGTATCTATATTTATACACTTTACTGGTTTTGCTTCTCTAGAGAACCCAGCCTAAGACAATGGCAAATAAAAATATTTTAATAAATAATATCAGATCTAACATATTTACACGTTAAAAGCCATTTAGAGTACATGGTACCAACCTTCCTCTCTTGTATCTTTGGGACATTGTTATAAAAATTTATGCATTTTAATTCACCCATTTTTCCCTTTAGTAATTTCCATTTTCTCTTATAATTTATATAATATTTGCCATGGTCTATTTTTACACAAAAATTAGGAATTATACAAACCAAAGTGCAAATGACAGAGATGCTTATGGCTCCAGGAGTAGCAATTTTAGCTCATTTTCAATGTTGGTTTCAAATTAAGTTTTGACACAAGTTTTATACAACCCAAGTCTTTGCAAACATAGTATCATATTGTTTATACATTGAATAACACTCACATTAAAACTTAGTTGACTTTTTGAGATAAAGATGTGCATGCAGCTTGATTAATGCCCAAAGTACCTTGTGGAGTGGGTGACAGTGAGAACGTGACAATGTAAAGAGTTCCATTTCCTGTATTGTACATGTTAGAGCTGGCATTTTGCCACTGAACTGT
This sequence comes from Trichechus manatus latirostris, assembly GCF_000243295.1. NCBI lineage: Eukaryota > Metazoa > Chordata > Mammalia > Sirenia > Trichechidae > Trichechus > Trichechus manatus. Next base: position 19,391,225 of record NW_004443968.1, read on the forward strand.
ATGAAAAAGGAGGAATATTGTTTGTGGACTTTGAGTATAAGGTATAATTTCCGAAGCTGAGTTCTAATTTTGTTTATTCCCACAGGTTATTACTGGTTTTCAGGGATGCAAAAGAAGTATATTATTGGAATTTTTTTTAATGGCTAATGGCGTATAATAGACATTCTTTCTTTAAACTTGAGCACTAGAAATCCTCACACATCAAAGTAACTTGAGATTCTTATTTGTGGCTAGAGAGTTAATCATCTTTCAATAATGCTTTGAAGTTAGATCTTCTTCTTTCTTTTTTTTTTAACTCAGCATGGATTCATGAATAAAACTAACCACCCTGATGAGTGTAGTGCATTATTGCTCTTGCCTATGGCTCTTGTTAATAAAAATTCAAGTCCTGGTTAGTTTGTTGGCATCAAATCAATGTAGTATTTGGAATATTTTTTTCCTGCTGTAAAGCTCTCTCACAGAAAAGAGGTGGAAGGAAAGCTTGGGGGTTGGAGGAAGAGGGTTTTATATGTTTTAGCTTTTCTCTATATGTTTTTGGTCTATAACCTGTGTAAGATTTTTACTTCTCACTGTCATAGTATCTTTAAAATTTAGGACTAAAAATTCCTATTCTTTAAGTCAAAATTGTATGGATGAGGTAACAGTAATAACAATGACAGTTATTTAATTTACTGAAGTGTACATGTGTGTTTTTAAATGCAGCTAGATGAGAAGCTGTCAACTGAAGAGCAGGGTAAGTGATGCAGCCATTTCTAAAATAACTTGGAATTTTGACAGTTGCTAAGATTAACTCAGCTTGCTTATAAGATTACTTAATCATTAAATCAAATAGGTTTTGGCATTTTAACAGACAGGATGTTTTCTACCAATGTCAACATGGGAAAGAATTGTGCCTGGATACTTGCTTCAGAACGTGACATTAGAATTTAGAAACCAGAGAATGTGCGAGCGCTAGAGTGATGATTGTGCAAGACATTCCATACTAGAGCCAGATGTACTAGGCTCAGCTGGAAGGACCCGAAAGTGCAGTTAGGGGAATACAAATAAGGAGCTTATTTTGCAAATTTACATGAGTATATCACAGTGGTTATGAGCATGGTCTTCAGTTAGATACACCCACATTTGGTTCCTAGCTTTAACTACTTGAAGGCTGGTCACATTGGGCAAATAAATTGATTATCTGAGGCTCAGATTCCTTACCTATAAAATAGGGATAGTAAAGGTACCTAATTCATGTTGTTAAGCCCAAAAAAATTAAGCAAAACCTGCAGTGAACACAAACTGTCAATTCCAGAGCCTTGGAAATCTTTATCATTTACCTATTTTGCATATAATGGAACACATTGTTACATAGGCTCATACTTGGCCTCGGAATCATTCTCAGTGCAGAATGCCAGGTAGCCCTAGTCGTAGCAATCGGCATTAAATGTGAGCATATTTACGGCAATGGGTTTGGTTTTTGGTTTTTGGAAGCAAGCATAAGGAGGACCCCTGGTGGTGAAGTGATTAAGACCTAAGGCTGCTAACCAAAAGGTTGGCAGTTCAAATCCACCAGCTGCTTCTTGGAAACCCTATGGGGAAGTTCTACTCTGTGCTATAGGATCGCTATGAGTCAGAATCGAATTGACGGCAGCAGGGTTTTTTGAAGCGTAAGCAGTCTTGGTGACGCAGTGGTTAAATGCTGGGCTGCTAACCAAAAGGTCAAATCAACTAGCTGCTCCACGGAGAAAAAGATGCTTCTGTAAAGATTACAGCCTTGGAAACCCTATGGGGCACTTCTGCTTTGTCCTATAGGGTCACTATGAGTTGGAATCATCTCGATGGTAGCAGGTTTGTTTAAACAAATCCAACCCTACCTGTCTTCTCTCTTTTCCCTTTTGCTTCCCTAATACAAATGTCAACTCAGTTCTTGTTGAAGTGTGAATGGAGAGATTGGCTATCCACTATCATAATGTTCAGGCACTGTGCTAGATACTTTTACACAGATTTTCCTTATTGGAAGTGTCTCCCAGATTTATATTTCTATCCTTGATCTCTACCCTGAGGCCTCATCACTTAGTTGTCTAATAGGTGTCTAAACTTACTGTGCTCACCAGTCACTGCATTCCAACCACACTGGGCTTGTATATGTTCCTTGAACATTCCAAGCTCATTCCTGTCATAGGACCTTTGTACTTGCTGATGTCTGTGCCTGGAAAGCTCTGTGCCTGTTGCTCCTTCTCCTTATTCAAGTGTCATTTCTTCTCATGACTGAGGTTTCTCTCTGCCATCTGAATGTAAACCATTCCCCATCTGGTCAGTTTCTATCTCATGATCCTGTTATACATTTCTTCAGTGCCCTTTTCCACATATATAAAATTATGTTATCTATCTCTTCAACTGTTCATTGTTTTATCTCTCATGCCAGTATGCAGGCTCCCTGAGAGTGGTGGCCTCATCTACTTTCTTCAACACTGTATTCCCAGTGCCAGAAACAGCGCCTGCTATATAAAAGTGCTCAACAGCCTTCATAAAGTGTGCTTATTCTTTCCTTAATTTTATAGATGACAAAAGGGAGACCCAGGAAGGTTAAGTAACTTGCCCAAGCTCACAGAGATTGAAATGGCAGAGTGGGATTCAGACCCGATGCTCTGCTATAAAAAAAACTGTGCAATGTTGTCTTCCTTTCCAACAATTGAGGGTCAGGGACATTGAGGAGGGGTGCTAGTGGGATGTGTTGATTTCTTGGAACTTCCTTTGAGTCTCTGGGCCGGCAGTTATTGTTTTCACAGCATTGTGAGACAAAAGCTGGTCTTGATCACTTTATACCCTAGTACCCTTGCTTATTTTCTTTTCCCATTTCCTTTTAGACTCAGTGCCCAAAACACTCATGATTCATATTTTATAACAATGCATTCAGTCCCTTACTGCATGGGAAAAACAATGAAATACTAGGTTTTAAAGAAGCTCCAAAATTGTTAGTATCCATGGTTTTGGATTTGGAATTTTCTACTTGGTTTAGGTTCTTTCTACATACTTGGCTGTTTTCTGATTATTTCTTACTTAACAGTAGTTATAAATATAGCTTCCTTTTTGTGAATTTGTGTTAATAACACAAGTATTGCTTTACTCCTAGTTTGCTTGCTCTGTACTTGGCCCTATTGATGGGAGTGTTTTACCCCCACAGCTTCCTCCATCCCCTGCCCCAAAATGTGGTGTTGAAGCTGAGCTGTTTATGTTGTTTTAACGAGACATACTATAGAATAAAATAGGGTTTCTTGTAATGTATATTCTTAAAATGTATAAATTGGGTTTCAGCATTTTGGGAAAAGGGGGAAAAAAGAAAATCAAAGGAATTGATTAAAATGGGATAATCCTCTGGGTAATAAATCATATCCAGCAGATTATAGGGGGGGAGTTATTCATGCTTTTTACTACAGGACATTTGGTGTATGATGCTTCATTTGACCTTTTAGAAGCTATTGACCTCATTTGGGAACTGTAGGTCAACTCCGAATAAAAACCTGTTGCCCTCGAGTTGATTCCACCTCATAGAAACCCTGTAGGACAGAGTAGAACTACCCCATAGGGTTTCCAAGGCTGTAATCTTTACATAAACAGACCGCCACAGCTCTCTCCCATGGAGCGGCTGGTGTGTTCAAACTGACCTTTCGGTTAGTAGCCGAGCACTTAACCACTGCACCACCAGGGCTCCTGAACTGTTGGTAAACCTGCCTTAATCAGTTAAACAGGAGTCTTAGCATTGTGGAACTGACCAGTTGATTAATTTAAATTCAGATGCACACGTTCCTGCCTGGATGCCCTTTGTGAGACCCTTGCACAAAAGGGTTTCATTCATATAACCCACATCCTGCTGTCAGACCCTTTCAGCTCTGATGGAATCATCTTTAACCTCTCTTGTGCTTCCTTTTATTTCATGAAAACAAAGTTTATGCTTAGATTCACATAAATGCTCTTCATTTTCCTCAAAGTCTTTTTTTGTATCCTAGGGAAAAAAGATATTTTAAAGTTCCACTAATTGAGAAACTAGAATGGGAACTTATCTTAAACTGGCTCTTTTAGAAAAAGTATATTAGAAATTAATCCAGTGCTTCCTCTGGGAATTATAATCAAAATTGGAATCATGAAATGTTGAAATAAGTTTTGAGTATTAGAGTAAGCCATCATCTATAATTCCTTTGACTTTTAGATTCAAAACAGAAGGCTTTATAATCACTGTTTAGTTTTATGGAAAAAAATTAGAATTAATTGAAAAGGGTGAGTTCAGAGGATGTAGTCCTGAACTTTTGAATGAAAGTAAAATTAAAATTCTTTAAGAATAAAACTTTAAGTAGCTTCAGTCTACTACATGGGCAAAGAAAAATACCCAGACATTGTGACTTTGCTGGGCTTGGTTGCAGAAGAGGGCAGATATTTAAGTAGAAAAATGAAAGCATTGCTGTAGAATACTTCCACAGCACGTAGACTATTAGACTGGATGAGACCAACACTGTCATTTTAAACATAAAAAACAAAACAAAACAACAAAAACCTAGGGCTTCATTTACTTGCTCTTAAAAGTCTGTTGCCTGGCAGTTTCTGCTTCCTCATCACCCAAATGCTACACTGTTTCAGAACACAAATGAAGCCTCTGACAAAAGGGGGTATAATCAGATCTCTGTGGTTTCCTCCATTATTAATGATTATAACAACCACTGTTTGTTGAGTGCTTGTGCTGTGCCAATATTTTATGCCTTATCTTTGTGCTCACAAGTACTGTATGAGATGAGAGTGTTATTCTTCCCTGTTTTAAAATAAGAAACTGATGCTTATAATAGTCAGAGACTTGCCCAGAGTAACAATTAGCAAATGAGGCAAGAGACTTTTTTTTTCCCTTGTTAGAAGTTAGGATGGCAGCTAAATTAAGGGAAGAGAAACGAGTATCAAGAGGTATTTCTGCCAAGCCTCTTAAGTTGCCCTGAGGAAGTTACGATGAGGTGGGTGACTATGGCATGGGTCATGGGTAAAGAAAAAAAAATTAAGGTAATTTGGATTCCCTGTCAGGGAATATGAGAGCATCTCTTGGTGGCTGCCACTAGAAGCAGTAGATGTCCAGGTGAGGAACATGTAGGGAAATCAGGAAACCTATAAGTTATGCGATACAGGAGAAATGACTGCACCATTTTGACCCTGTATTTTAAATTTTCATTTCTAAAAGTGAAATTCTAGTTTCCACCTTACCTACCACGCTAGGTTGTTTCAAAGACTGAGTGAACTAATTCAGTGTTAAATGCTTTGGAAAATGAAAAACGTTAGAATATAATAAATTTTTTTTGTTCACTTATTAAATAAGTATTCATCAGTTGAATGCTGAATATAAGGCATAGTGCTATAGAGAATTAGAGATGAATATAGGGTTTGTCTCTACCTTTCAGAAGCTTAAAGGAAGTCAGGAAAATCTTATACATGATAATAACTTTGCAATAGGAAGTTTTAAATGCAGTTAGCAAGGTACAGAGCACTGTGGAAAATCTGAGAAGGAACCTATTCCTGATGGGACAGATATGTCTTGAAGGACTGGTAGGACTTGCATTGGTAGGGAGGAGAGATGGAGATACGTGTGTGTGTGTGTGTGTGTGTGTGTGTGTGTGTGTGTGTATGTGTACGTACATGTGTTTGGAGAGGGGGTAGGTGTGGAATTCCAGGAGGAGGAAACAGACCAAAGGCCTAGAGGAGGGAAAGTACAGGACATATTTAATGCAGCATATTGTCTAATTGGCTGTAGCTCAAGGTGTCCAGAAGTAAGTCTGGCAAAGATGGATTTACACTGAGGCTGTATAACCTGGATTTTGGAGTTTGGTGGTAACCTAGTCAAGGCAGTGTTTTGTGAAGACTCATCAAGGACAGAGTGATACATAGATTGATGAAAGTGATAAGACACTGATGTCAGGGAGACTGGTTAGGAGACCTGAACATTATGAGATAACTAATAGTGAAGACTTAAGGTAGAGGGACAACTGTGGGAATGGAATAAAGAGGAAGCAGACTAGTGAAATTTGGCTACTGACTGGATTTAAGGGGATAGGGAGTAAGAACCCTTCTGCCATTGGAAGTTCTCATGATACTTTTTCCATTAAATCAGTATGAATTTGTTTTAATTAACAAATTTAAACCCAAATGCTAATAATAGAGTTCCATATACCATTGTCATTTTTGAGTACTTGTATTTCACTGGAATTAGGGTAAGTGTTACATCAGGATCAGGGGAGCCAAGAATGTTGTCCAGCCCATTCTTAATCAAGTCAGAGCCTTGCTAACACTCTCAGAGCCTGAATGTGTGTGTATAGCTTTTAGAGTATGTTCTTCTTGACAGACTCCTGCACATCTGTAACCACAGCAACAATGCCTGTGTTCAGTATTGCTGGTCTCCAGGAGCAGCTTTAGGCAGCATTCCTGAGGCCCACCAGCTCAGAGAAGGAGGTGCGCTGACCAGGATGGGTTGAGCCCAAGGAGTCTTTGAGCCATGGTTTTGGAATGTGGACGTCCCATGCTTTGCATGGTGCTCCAACAGGTTTTCAAGCTTAATTGTTATGGGATATGTCTTCTTGGGTCCAACTCATGTTGTTTGTCCTTCTCCCACAAGTTGACTGGGGCAGGATAGGCCCAGACTTTCTCTAAGAGAAAGGCCTAGGGGAAAGAGACCTCCTTGGTCTGATTGTAATGTCAGCCTTAGTGCAGGCCTGTATGCAGAAATGAGTTCCCTTCTTAGAGCCAGCTCATCTGGCCCAGGAGGAAGTTCCACATAAATTTTGAGCTAAAGCTAGTTTAGGAATAGGGGATCTTTTTTGCCTGATCCTCAGAGAAGTGATTTTGGGGAGAGGGCAGATTGGCCATTATAGCTGGCTAGTTAGGGCTTTAGAAATCCCAACCAGAAGTGGGATTTTAACCCCCATCTTCACTTGCCAATGTGAATTTAGTTTAAGAAACAAGTTGGGCTCAAGGCCAGTTGAACCCCAAACTTCCGTTTTTTTTTTTATTGTTGTAGTTTACATGAAGTTTACATTTCAAGTTAGTTTCCCATGCAAAAATTTATACATACATTGTTATGTAACCCTAATTGTTCTCCCCATACTGTGACAGCACACTCCTCCTTTCTACCCCCGGTTCCCCATGTCCATTCAGCCAGCTCCTGACCCTCTCTGCCTTCGCATCTCTCACCTCTGGACAGAAGCTGCCTGTTCAGTCTCTTGTATCTACTTGAGCTAAGAGGCAGACTCCTCATGAGTATGACTTTATGTCCCACAGTCCAGTCCAATCCCTGTCTGAAGAGTTGGCCTCGGAAATTGTTTTAGTTCTGGGCTGATAGAGAATCCAGGGACATGCTTTCCGGGGCCAAACTTCCATTTAAGGATTAGGATGTTGCCTGGAAGTTCCAAACCAAACCTGTTGCTGTCGAGTTGATTCCAGCTCATGTCAGAATCGACTTGACGGCAACGCCTGGAAGTTAGATGAGATTTATACTTTGACAGTTCAGAGATGATTGCTTTGGGAAATATCTAAGTCTTTTTTTTTTTCTTTATTTTCTTTCACCATCTAACCTTTATTTTCTTTCATTTTGAGATAGTATTGTTTGAATGTCTGTGAAGCCTTGGGATCCACTGGGAAATAAGGAGTGGAATTTCTGAAACTTAGGACAGATAGAAGGTAGTATACAGCTATCCAGCAAGAGCACCACAGAACCCAGTAGGGGAGGGAGTCATTTTGTTATTGGGTAGATTTTGTCCCTATTCCCAGCCCTGTGTTCCTAACCCCTCCACCTTGTCCTTCTGTGGGTGGCCTAATGTGGTTGCATTGTTCTGCAGGGTTTCTCTGTTGCTGTCTTTAGAATTGAAGGACAGAAGGTAGTAAGTTTTGTAAACAGTTATCAACTCAAGAAAAAGTTTATAATTGTCTCTTAAAAACTCAGTGAGGTTGCACTGATCAAAAAGTCGCAAGAGAAAATACTGACTAGAATGTGTCATGTTGAAGTGAGGCCAGCCTAGACTTTGGTCAGGGAGGGTGGAGAGGTTAGACCCCTTTTCTCTAAAGCAAGCATCTTTAACAGGCCACAAAATCTGTTTTTTCTCACTGATTTCTGTTTCTACTAGTTGTCTTCCATATTGGCTTTATTTTTGAATATGCTGTTTCTGGATTATAGCATATTTTTTTTTTTTTTAATATTTTATTGTACTTCAGGTGAAGGCTTACAGAACAGATAGTTTCTCATGTAACAGTAACACACAT
>NW_004443968.1:19407518-19436682 GCF_000243295.1 Trichechus manatus latirostris
GTTCGGCTGAGTTCTTTATCTCTTCATTTGATGTTCTAGGGTTTCAGGATTGTTGATTCTCTGTTTGGCTTAGTTTTTCGGATCTTTGTTGTGGAGGGATGGCGTGGTGTTTCTGCCTAGAGCGCCATCTTGCCGGAAGTATAGCATATTTTTATCTAACAAGCTAGCACTGCTATTGTACTATTCCTTGATGATGGTCACATCTCTGGAGAAGTTGATAAACCTGCCATCTTTTGTGGGTGTGTTGCCTAGATAACCTTTACTTGGGTTTTGTGTTCTAATTCTGTTTAGACAGTTGGATCATTGTCCCTTGTAAGAGATGTTTGAAACAACCTTGAAATAGTCTGGCTAGCATGTTAGTACTTGGTCCACTGAAACTGTGATTGGGCCTTCTATGAGAGCAGATGAACCAGGATTGCAGGTTGAGAAGCACATGTAAATGAATTTTGTTTGTTTAAATTTCAATAGTAATGTGTATGGTAAAAGGAGTCCTGGTGGCACAGTGGGTTAAGTGCTCAGCTGCTAACCAAAAGGTCAATGGTTTCAACCAACCAGCCACTTTATGTGGGTGGGTGAGGATGTGGCAGTCTGCCTCCATAAAGATTACAGCCTTGGAAACCCTATGGGGCAGTTCTGCTCTGTCCTGTAGGGTTGCTATGAGTCAGAATCAACTCGACAGCAGTGGGTTTGGTTTGGGTCTGTGGTTAAAAAAACCAGAAAACAATTTTAAAAGCACAAAAAGATATGATATAAAATTTAGAGGACTCTTCCTGAAACCCAATCTCTAGTCAAAACTGCCAGAAGTAACTGTTCCTAGCAGCTGAGTGTATCTCCAAGACATTTTCAGTGCATATTCAGATAAACACATATTTATTTTAAGATTTGAATCATACTGTGTATATATATTGTTCTACATTATTTTCACTTGGTAAGCTTTGAGTGGTTTGCTTCTAAAACTCAGGACTTCAGGAAGAAACAAGTGATAGGAGTAATTCCATTTTATTGGACAGCTTTTTGACTTCACCTGACTTGAGGAAAACTAAATTATTGTGTCTGTCTTGAGGACTGACTTTACTATTTAGCTATCAGAATTCTTGTCAATTAGGTGAAAATTCTCTACATGCTTCCAGATTGTAAATTAGTGCTCTTGAATTCCATTTTACTGTTTTTGTAAGCAGTATTATTGTTATATATTTGTATCTATTTACTCAAAAGGGGGACATTAAAAGGCAGGCTTAGCTTTATATAAATTGAAATTGAGATAATAATAGTTTCTTTGAACTAGCTTAGATCTAAGTGTGCAACACAGAATGACAACCTTCATTTTTTTTTGTTACGAGTATCTTAAAGATCTGCCAAGTTACTTGCTTATCTTTACAATTACAGTATTTGCAGTGAAAAATTAGACTGTGGCATTGTTTAAAAACATGTCAATCCAATATTCATGGAGAAGAAAACAATAGTTTTCATAGTACAGATGATAAATTATATACTTATTAAAGCATCACATCTGATCAAATAAGCATGATATATCATTATATACTCAGTTTGATGTTAAAACATTGTTATTTTAAGCAATTACTTTAAACCTGGTATTTTTAAGGGGGTTGTATTCCTTTGCATGTGGGTGACAGATGCAGGGAAGGACAAATAGTTGAAAGATTTGAAATATAGTGTGTGTAGTTTGGGGGATTGTCAGAAGTAGAAGTAATTCTTCCCTTGATAGAAGAGACTTAGCCAAGGAAACTGTGTGGCGGTAAGTAGGCAGATTTCTTCTGATTTTTATCAGGGTGTCATAATTAGGCATTTAGCTGGAAGTGTTTTCTGGATAAGTGACGTATTGGCAAGGATTTACTGGAGCTTGGAGATAAATGGAATGGGCAGCTGCCGCCTCCTGGAGAAGCAAATAGAATCAGTTTTCATTGTCATCATGCTGACCTCTGAAGGCACAGATGTGAGCTTTCTTTTCAAAGGGAACCAAGTATTCACCCTCAAGGAAAAGAATGTTTGCAATATGATAATATTAATGCTTGTTAAATGAGAAAACCATACATGAATACTTACAATACTGCTACCTGGGAGTATCGTTTATTGACCTGTGACTTCGTCAGAGCTTCAGATGTGAGAGGAATATTACTAATGGAATCATGTAATGACGTGTCATTAAAAAGTCATACATCTTAATTAATAGATTCAGAATTCATTGAGTCCTCTTGCTCTGTGTCACACTCGCTGCCTCTGTGACAACCTTTATTTCCTACTTAGCAAATCCAAGCCCGGTAGCTGGAGCCCCAGGAAGTTGTTAAAGCAATTAAAGGCTTCTGTCTCCCAGCACATTGCTCCGTTACCATAGTATCCTCTGCCTCCAAGTCTCTCCTGATGATGTCAGTATGCATACAGGGGTTGTTCTGAGTATATCTACGTGGGGATGATTCACCCCGCGATATAGCCCCTTCTCTCGTTGCTTGGTTTCCAGTGTGATTTCAGACATCTCTAGCAATGGAAGGTAAGTACCTTGTTTTGCATATTTAAGAATCACTAAATGCTCCTATTAATCTGTTTCAGGTATATGAATAGTTTCTTGCTTTCTAAGATACACTACTGACTGAAAAATCATAGTGCTTTTCAGCCAGTTACCTAGAACAGACTTACAGTCGTACTTAAAGTATGTGTATGTGTGTGTGTGTGTGCACATGTGCAGTAGGCTTATAAAAATAACTGAATTCACAATAAAACTCCTGCTGTCCCTGGTAAGCAGCAATAACAAACGCAGTAGTGCTTTTTATTTCAAACTATTTGAAATATATAAATTTCTTAAAATATTTTGACAAGTTTCATGGGGCAGGTAGGGCTAATTTTTTTTAAGTGTGTGAATTGTGGTTTTTTTTTTTTTTTGTGGTACTTTGTATGTTCTATCCAGTTTAAACAATACTAACATTTGAAACATCTAAGATGATTTGGAAAGATATTACTAGAAAGAAGGGCCAAGTTAGGTTGAAAATTTACATGTTATAGATATAGACATTAAAACTTTGACAAATTTAAGAAATGTCTCAAAAAGGAAATAAAGACATATTATAGGGCAGAGATTTAGCTGGGCATGTAGAGATCTATGAGGTTCAAAGTATGTTGATAACCATCATTTCATACCTATTTAATATTTTTATTGATTTTTAGTATCTCTGAATTTGATAGTAAAAATAATGTTATTTTTTATTATTGTGATGAATGAAATTAGTGCTTCATAAAAATTTACCTTTAATACATATCTGTGTTTCTTAAGGATAAGTTAGCTGTGTTCACCTTTATGAAAAGAAACTGATAGTGTTGAACCACTGATAACATTCAAATACAAGTTAATATTCTGTTTCAGTTTTCCTCCTATAGTATGCCTCATTAACAAACAATAAGTGATGAGGCACACAAGACAGATTTCTCCCTATCAGAGTACTTCTGCCTCTCTTGATTCTGAGGGCTCTGCCTGTATGACAGTGTTAGTCATGTATTTATTTCCTCTACTGTTTCTGAAGGGACCATTTCAGTATATTCTGTGAAGAACTCAACATTGTGTATAAATAAAAGTGGTAGGCAGAGGCATTTTCTAATTAATTAATAGATAATTTTGCAAGAGATAAAAAGAGAATAGAGCTATGGGGTAGAGAACTTTTTGCATTTCTTTGTATAGCTGAACCTTTATTCTGTTTTGGAGGTAGGCAGATTTTTTGGGTAGGGGGAGGGGAGGTAGGTAAATGTTTAGACTGTTTATAGAGAGACATCCACATTTTGTCTAACTTTGTTTCTGCTGAGATTATGGTTAGTGGACTGATGTTAGTCTTCATTCACCTTTGTATAAATATTCAGTGAGAAATACAATTGTGAAAGAGTGCTAAAAATTTAGAATTTAGCTCCTTTTAAGTGAGGAATATCTGTCTTAACTTAGATATCATAAATGCTTATTTTGTGAATTCCTTTCTACCCTGAAAATATACAAAGTTGCTTTGGTTTTTAATTTCCATACTAACTTGAGTACTTAATTCTGTTTATGTCTTTGAAAATTAGCTGGTCAATTGGTTTTATAAAAGTTCCTAACAAAGTAGAGAGAAATCATGATACTACCTAATTTAAAGTATGGTTGGTTAAGTATTGAAGAAATGGAATCAATCTCTTTTGGGCTTTTTAAAAGCCTTTATTGAAACACTTTCATAATGCTTGTGCTGGAAACAAGACCAATATTTTCTAGGATAATTGTATCAGATTTTTACTCTTTGTTGTATTAATGGTGCCATAAGCTAATTTAATTTACAGAGATTTAAGTGAAATCTCTGTTAATTAAAAAAAAAAAACAAAAACAACAACAAAACTTCTGCAGTTTCACATCCTTAAATTATCCATGGAAGTATTTTTCTGCTTCCCTGACTGATGTAAGAAGCAGTTTATATAGAGTAAATGTAAAACATTAGAGTTTCCCTCGTGCTTTAGTTGGGAGGTGGATCCAAGTGGTTTTAGGCAGGATGATTTTAAAAATTGGTTTAGGAAAGTTTTCATTTTGTTCTCATGTCATGGTAAGAATTGTCCAAGTTTTATAGGTATTTAAACTTGTTCTTACTGAAATATCGAAGTGTCAGGTCTATAGATTTCGCCAGAGTGAGCCAAATGAAAATATGGCAGAACAGGATCACTTTGGCTCTCACTAGAAAGAAAATTAGTTAAATCAAGCTGGTATCCAAAATAATTAGAGGAAGTTATATAGAGAACATGGACCTGGAAATCAACATTTTGTGCAGTGATAGGAGAGAAACTCAAGTTGAAAGAGATTGATTAATAAGTGTTTTGCCCAATTTTCTGTGTTCATTAAAAGACAGAGCCGGGCATGGAACCTGGGCACCCACATTTTTACAGGCCAATTTTCATTTTCATGGTACCCTACTCCCTAGTCAGAGTTGAGTACTTTTTCCTAGTCAACTGCTACATTTATTTTTCTCCCACAAAAGGAATGATTAAAATAGTATAATTAGGAGATCTATTAATTTTCTATTGCTGTTATAACTTAGTAGTTTAAACAGTGAAAATTTATTATCTTACAGCTCTGTCATTCAGAAGTCAGAAGTTTCATTGGGCTAAAATCAAGATTCAGCAGGGCTACATTCCTTTCTGGAGGCTGTGGGGAAGAATCCTTTTTCTTATCTTTTCCACTTTCTCGAAGCCACCTGCATTCCTTGACTCCTGGCCCCCTTCCTACTGCTGCCACCTTCAAAGTTAGCAAGGAGGTGGAGAAAATCCTTATTCTGCCATCTGTCTGTTCTTCTGCAACCCGGAAAGATTCTCCCCTTTAAAGGCGCCTGTTCTTTGATTTGGCGTAGTGGTTAAGAGTTCGGTTGCTAACCAAGAGGTTGGCAGTTCGAATCTTGCAGGCACGCCTTGGAAACCCTGTGGGACAGTTCTACTTTGTCGTGTAGGATCGCTATGAGTCAGAATCGACTGGACGGCAATGGGTTTGGTTTTTTGGTTTGGTTATTTGATTGGGCTCACCTGTATAATCCAGCATACTCTCCCATCTGAAGGTCCTTAACCTTAATTACATCTGCAAAGTCCCATTTGCTATGTAAAGAAAATATTCACAGGTTCTGAGTAATAGGATGTGAATATCTTCTGGGGCCATTACTCTACCTACCACAGAACAATTACAAAAGGAATAGCTGACTTTATCAACATTAGATTCACAAATCACATTTTTTACTGAAAACTGTAAGTTAAACTAGTGATTGCCAACAGAGACTGTGGTATTTTGACTTAATTTGGTGAATGCTGTCATCTCCAGAGATATTAAAATACCTCAAGATAATTAATGAAGGAAAATCAGGTTAGAAAGAAATGTTTCACTAACTTGGTTCAAAACTCTTAGGTACAAATTTGAGCCCTATGAAGTGACACTATTCTCAGTTTAATATTTTTATTGAGCGTCTCACTTCAGATGACATTAATTAAACAAAGATGATTTGGGATTGTGGAAATTCCATTAGTTAACTCCTTTGTGAATTATTCTGAGTTTCTTTTGAAACTGAAAGGTAATGACTGGGCCACTTGGGGCCCAAATGCGAGATCTAGTAACACTGAGTTTTGAATAACACTGCTGTTCATTGATCTGGCATCAAGACATACGAGTCACAAGACCCGACAGATGAATCTGGCAGGTGTGCCCTGCACAGTTTCCTAGGAAAGGCACAATATATTACCATAATCAATAATACTAGGCTGAGGCCAACAGCTGTTAAAATAGTTCTCTTAGTGTTCACATCCTGTGTGTTTGATAAATTCGAGCCAATTGATGACACATGGGTCCACCCATACCAAGCATAATTTATATCTGGTAGTTTTCCAGCCTTCCTTACTAATTACAAGTGGTAAAAGAAGCAGAGGAGAAACTACTCTAGCATACTGGTTTTGGACAGAAAGGCCTAAAATTATTTTTTGCTGTAGTTCTCTTCAGAAAAGGAGATGGAAAGAAAACCAGCTGTTTTCTTGTTCATATTCTTTCTTTTACTTTTGGAATTTTTTTCTAGAAGAAGACTGTATGGTGTCTTAGGAGCCTTGTTTAGATGACAAGAGTTTGTGGAAAGCACATTTCTTTGCAAGAAGTAATTCTTTTGACATTGATTCTTTTTGGTACCTACAGTGGCACGACAACCTTGTTGTTGTTAGGTGCCAGGGATTCTGACTCATGACCACCCCATGTAACAGCGTAGAACTGCCCCATAGGGTTTTGTAGGCTGTAATCTTTCCAGGAGCAGATTGCCAGGTCTTTCTCCCATGAAGTCACTGGGTGGGCTTGAACCACCAACCAAGCCAAGCATTTAACCATTGTACCACCAGGGTTTAGGATTCTGTATAAAAGCAAAATTGAGTTGATCTGATTTTATGCCATCATGGGATCTGTTTGTTACTCAGAATATCATGAAACGTGATTTGTTCTTTGACAATGAAGTTAAAAATTTAAATCAACTAATTATATAATTTGATAAAATAGCCATGAATCTTTAAAAAACTCTGTAAATAAAGTATATATTTAATTGAGTTTCTTCTTTATGCATAAATTAAGCTCTCTTCAATGTTTAGTTTCTTTTATCTATTAATAGTATACAGTATACCATTTCAAGCACTAGAAGAAATGAAAAAACCTTAATACTTTTGAACATTTAAAAAATTATATACAGAATATTCAATTTAATACTGAATTTCCCCAGCTATGGTAAATTATAGAGTGAGTAGAGATTAAAATAGGGAGCCCTGGTGGCACAGTGGTTAAGCACTCAGCTACTAACCAAAAGGTTGGCAGTTTAAATCCACCAGCCACTCTGAGGGAGAAAGATATGCCAGTCTGCTTCTGTAAAGATTTACAGCTTTGGAAACCCTATGGGGCAGTGTTACTCAGTCCTACAGGATCCCTATGAGTCAGAATGCACTTGACGGCTATGTTTTTCTTTTTTTTTTTTAAGAGATTAAATCTCTGTTTCATGTAAAAAAAAAATTCACAGAACAGCTGCTTTCTCTGTGATAGAAGAGACTGTTTAATCTTTAAATCGTTTTGAGCTGGCTCACTTGCTTTACTGATCTTTTAACTTTGTTAAAAATTATCTTAAAAGTTTATCTTTGAGGGGAGTCAGAGATAAAGGAACTAATGGAGATGAGAGTTTTGAAGTTTTGAGTCTTATTTGGTCAGTGGGAGGTGGATGAGATGCAAGAGACTTCAAAATCAAAAACTTCAAAGATTGTTATGATTTATCATTGACTACTTTGAAAACTAGTCCAGAGTTTTATTGCTAGGTAGAATTTTTCTTAGTAATAGGAGTAAAGAAGGCAAGAAACAAGTAAATGATGGAACTAGGAGGTTACTCTAAGCCTTTCCTGCTCCAAAGGCTTTGCAGATCAGAGAACCACCACAAGCTCTACTCATTTCCTTACTTCCATCTTTAAAATGGGGTGAAACTTGCAGAAAGAAAAGCAAATATTGAAATTGTTTTATGAAGAAAGTTATTTTATTTTAATTGGTGGAATACCCATATTTCTGCTACAGAAGTAAGATTCTATAACTCAGACCAATTTTTTAATTAACTCCTCTAAATTAGTCTCCTTTGGAGTGAGAATTAATGGAAATAAAGGGTATTCTTTCTGCAAGCAAGCTTGTGGCCTGGGGCAAATAGGGAGAGGAAGGGACGAGCATATCTTAAAGTACAAGAGGACATAGGAACAAATACTTGCCATCTTCTGCTAGTGGCTTGCTGTTACCAGTGCATTCATTGTAGGACTAGCCAGGAGGTGGGGAAACTTAGGGAGAACCGTGCCTCATGCCTGGTGCCTACTGTCTGCCCTAGATGAATTTAAAAAGCATAAGGAGACTGTCGTTGGGGCAGGAAGTTGGTTCTTAGATGTAGCCACAGCCATGACAGGAAATAGAGCTGTTCCCAGGTACTTCCTCTGTAAGTGAAGCACGCAAGAGCGGGAAGGCAACTGGAGACCATCACGTCAGTCCTCAATATTAACAAGGAATGGAATGAGCTCACCAACCCAAAGATTTTCATAAATTCAGTCCGTCCAATAGCAAATCTATGTTGTAACTTAAGCTGAAAAATTTCCCAAGAGTTTCAGTAGAGAAGGTGAGAGAGGAATATGATTTACTAATTGTATTAGAGTACAAGAGTGAGGTGGCATTGTTTTCCTTATTGGTAAAGGTCATTTCTGTCCTCTTCAATCAAAGTGCAATCTCAGTAATTACTATTGAATGCCCTCGTGTGCATGATGGTGCACTGAGCACAGTGCAGAATTAATCAAAGGACAACGTGACCTCGGATTTCAAGGAATTTCAGCTAAGTGCATGACTGTATATGAAGAATAACTTTATTATCAAAGACACCACTTAATAACTATTATTGTTTTACTTCCATGGAAATTTTTGGCAAGTGGCGAATTCATTTTATTTTCATTAGACAGAAGAGTTAATTTTTAAAATCAAAACAAATTGACGTACTTACTTGATTGCAAACCTGTTGTTATCCTGCTTAAGCTTTATTTTCTCCCCTCTCTGTCTCATTTGCATTACTGTAAAACTGACATATCTTTTTCTTGTGTTAGTTCTGTCATAGAATGTACGTTTCTCCCTTTTCTCATATATAACCACACAGTGAGAGCACACACAAACTCTTCCACGCAGAGAATTACTTTACAATAAACTATTCCAATCCTAGTCCTTCTCTTCTTTTGTTTCTTTTTCCTTCTAGGATCCCTAAAATATTTATGTTAAGCAACCAGCTCCTATTATTGAACCCCTGCTAGTGCAGTAGTTAAGAGCTGAGCTCATCTGCTAACCCAAAGGTCCGCAGTTTGAATCCACCAGCCAGCTCCTTGGAAACCCTATGGGGCAGTTCTACTCTGTCCTGCAGTGTCGCTATGAGTTGGAATCAACTCGATGACAGTTTTTTTTTCTTTTCTTTTTTTTTGCTAAGTATTAACAACATGCTACACACTGAGGCCTCCACCCCTTATTTTCTCTGCAGATCCTTGATTGTACAGTTAACAGTATTTCCCTCTGGCAGGTAGCAGGTAGTTAAAATTAAAGGAGGGAGTGGGCATATAGGAGGGGTGAGGTTGGTTATAGAGAGAGGGGATTGCAGATAGAACTTGTAAACAAGGAGAAAAGTGAGCATAAACAGCACTGAAGTGGTGTTGGGAGACTTGAGTCTTGTTGGGTCAATAGGAGGAGGTGAAGAAGCAGCAGCAGCAGGATTATTTTGAGTATTTTATCAGGCATTTTATAGCGAGTGAAATGGATTGCTGTATTTGTACATTGAACCTTCTGTACTAAATTACCTTATCCTTTTCAACTAGCTAAAACCCAATTTTAAAAACCTCAAAGCCTCACATTTCTTTGACATCCCTGAAACTATTCCACTATCCTGCCAATTTTCTGGCCATCATGTGTGCTAAACCTTTAAAATGAAGTCCCTACATTCTGTTTAGAAACAATTTGTGTTTTCTGAATGAAATTTAAAGAGGAATGTGCTCTTATGCCAACAATCAGCATACATCAGATTTGATATGTTATCTAGAACTACCTCCTAACACGAGGAGTTTCCCTTTTATGTTGAACCAGTGTTGAAAGACTGACTGAGCAAAAAAAATAGCCTGAGGTTTGTCCAGACTTAGTAAAATGTTGGAAGTTGGAAGACTGATTGATTTTTTCTAGCCAGTGTATTTTTCATTGTAACAATGTCCTGTATTGATGTGGTTTATGGTCTGTGGTCTTTGTGTGTCATAGTAGATATCTTAGTGGTTATTTGCTTTAAAGTTTCAATATTTAGGATTTTTTCATATTTCCAGTAATGTCAAAGAAACGTAAGGTTTAGTGGTTTTTAAACTTTGGGTTTGGCAAGAAGAAAAAGATCATTTTTGATGAAGGATTTCACTGAATCATCCAGAAATTCATACTTAGGCTTTCTGACAGCCAGTAATTATTGGATTACAGTCATTTTTCAGAGGTGTTTATCTTGAGTTGAGGTTTTATCCTGTTGATGCTTTGAATCATGAGTTAACTGTCATGTTAATTCAATAGTTTACCTTGGTAGTTAGTCTACCAGCCTGTTTAACATTACCATACTACTGCTAGAAAAAAATTAATTTTTTATCATAAAAGCACATTGGACTCAGATAATTAAGGCATTCTCTTCTTAATTATAACTGTAAGTAGGAGAGATAAACAAGTACACAAGAGATACGATACCACACTAAATGAATAATTTCTTTTATAAGGATCAGCACGAAGCTGGTTCCTATAAGGCAAAGGTTAAAGATTTCCCAAATGTCCAGCTTTTCCAAACTGCTGTACCACTCCATCATTTCTAACATCAGCTACTCCCTCTGCCCTCAGTACTCTTCCTCCCATCTTTATATTCTGTAATTTGCTGCAGCATTTCACAGAACTCACCAACCGTATCAAGGAAATGGCTTACGCAGTTGTGGAGGCTGGCAAGTCCCAAATCTATGGGTCAGGCGTACACTTCTCCTGACCCACGTGGCTGGAGGTGTTGACAAACTCAAACCAGCATGTCAGACCACAGGCTGCTGGTTCACAAGGCCATGGAAGCTGGCGAATCAGGTCAGATGATAGGCTGCTGGCCTACAGGGCTCAGGAGACCAGTGAATCCCAGAATCAGCCGGTCAGATGGCAGACCTCTGGCTCAAGTCCCAAGAATCGGAGGTTAGACAATCACAAACCCACTGCGGGATCCAGATGCAGAGAGTGAGAGAGAAAAAGAGAGAGAGTCCCACCAGGGCATCCACACATATACCTTAGATGCAGGCCACACACCAGGGAAGGGCATAACCAATCCTGTGTCATCAACATGTAGAGGTCAGGATCCACGACACATAAAATGAAGGACAACCACACAATACTGGGAACCATGGCCCAGCCAAGTTTACACAGATCCCCAACCCTCACAGGTTCCATATACCTTATTTGCATAACCCCACCCAGTCATTGTGAGTTACAAAGACCAGGGCTGGAAGAGCCACATTAAGTAATTCATTGCACTGCACACACTGATACAAATGCCCTGATTTCTTTGCTCCCCTTCATAGCAAAACTACTCAGTCGTCCATGCCTGTTGTCTGCAGTTCTCCTCCCAATCTTTCGTGAACTCACTCCTTTTACACCCCACTGCTCCACAGCATGGCTTGTGTCAGGATCATGGGTGACTTTCATGACAATACAGTGACGTATCCTCCTTTAGTTCTCCTCTGACTTGATCTTACAACGTCACTTGACACAGGTGGTCACTCTCTACTTCTACAAATACCACATTCTTCTGATTTTCCTTCAACCTAACTTGCTGTTCTCAGCCACATGCTGGTTCTTCATCTTCTTCCTGACTTTAAAAGTCACAGTATCCCAGGGCTTAGTCCTTGGCCCTGATTTCTTCTCTATTGGTCTTGTTTATGATATTATTCAGTCTCATGGCTTTAAATTTTATCTGCATGCTGACAGTTTTCAAATTCATATTGCTGATCTGAACCTCTCTCTTGAGCTCTAGACAACACATATTTCCACTTGGGTATCTAATAGGCATGTTAAACATGATAAGTCCAAAATTCCTGGTCATCCCCATGTGCCATTCCTGTACCTCTTGTAGCGTTTCCTACCTCTTGATGGTAACTTCATCATTCTAGTTTTGTACTGCTCCAGTACTTTAGGCACTTAGCCACATGTGGATGTCGGGCACTTAAATGTGACTAGTCTGAATTAAGATGTGCTGTAAGTGCAAAATATACACAAGATTTCAAAGACAGTACAGTAAAATAATATAAAATACTAATATTTTATATTGATTGCTTGTTGAAATGATATTTTGGTCATGTTGGGTTAAATAAGATATTTAAATTTAATTTTACCTTTTTTAAATGTGACTATCAGAAAATTAAAAATTAAATGTGTAGTTCACATTACATTTCTATTGGCAAGCACCGTTTTAGTTGCTCAGCTCAAAAACCTTGCGGTCATCCATTCCCCCTCTCTTCTTATACTCCATAGCCTGTTGGTATTACCTTCAGAATATATCCAGAATCTGAGCACTTTTCACCACCTCCCTATATTCCTTCCTGTTTGCTTGTGCTTCCCATCCATAAACAACTTCTGAAATCCTCCAAGGTAGAAGTACAGAATATCTGTACACTCACAACTTTGTCTGCACAGAGATGAATTAAGGTGAGACCCAGAATAAATTCATTTAAGAGAACAAAAACAAATGACATCAACAAAGCATTCTAATATAATTTGGGAGAAGATGAAAAGGGTGTCACTTGCTAGACAAATTTTGAAAGTTCTGGTATTTCTTTTAATGATATAATCCTGTTGTAAACTTTCTCATTTTATTGAATTTCAGTAGGATGACTCTTAGGTGTCCAAAGTATTTGGATACTTTTACTTTTTCAGATACTGCCTCTTCACTTCTACCTATATAGTTCTTCATATACATTAGAATTGCCTTAGAGAAAGGGTATAGCACATAGCACTGTAGTAAAATAGAAAATGCTTTTAAGAGGCTATTCATACTGTCACTAGATGATACATTTTGTTCTTAATTGGCAGTACTTATATATTTATATATATATGTTTTATTTATTTTTTTGGCCTGTACTGTATGTGGCAAATCGAATTTTATTTATGAGAGAAAGTACATGTTATGTCTCTTTTACACTATGAAAATGTGCAGCTCTGACATTTACACTGGATGGTTTTGCTATAGTAATTAAAACACAGATGGAGCTCATTTCTTTCCCAAGTGTTTGATTGGCAGATACTCTGTGATCAACACTTCTCTCTGCTGAGCACATCAGCACCATCTGCCTTAAGTCTGCTTGGAGAGGGAGGTTGCAGTGGAATTTCCTGATCATCACACGAGCCAGTTTAAACTCCCAATTTGAATAGCATATATTCCTCTTGCTGAAACCATAAAATGATTTATGGCAAATTATATATAATATATAAGGATTTTCGTGATGGTTTGCAGCTTAATGAAATATGCATTAATAAATACGTTTTTTAAAAAATCCATCACTCCCTTTCTCTGATTAAAATTTTTAGAGAATAACATAAAATCACTACATCTTGAAAAGTTAGTTTCTAAATTGAGCTGATTGGGCGTTTTGTTGTCAACTAGGTTGTTAGAGATGATTTCAGATGAGGGTCTTTTTAGAACCAGGAGTGTAAGCATTAGTTACAAATGAAAATACTCTAGTATGCCATCTCCTAATCCAACATGAAAATAGTTTCAAAGACAGCTAATTAAAAAATTGTATTATTTATAGTTGTTAGGTTATGCTGAATGTTACTTCTTTATGTGGATATCAGGATAAGAAATGGATAGAAGTTTATGTTCATCCAGTGTTGATGCAGATAAGTGAATGTAGATTGATTGTTAGGTAGGAAAAAATACATTTAAAACATTGGAAGCACAGAAACAGTAACTTTTTTTATAAGAAAGGGAAAAAAACCACAATTATTTGTTGTCCTAGAAAAATATATTTTGTGCTGTATATTCACTTAAACAAATATACTAGATTTGTGAAGAATCCACATGTATTATGCATAATAGTATGAATTCTATATATATAATTAAATCATAGAAAACTGGTTTTAGTACTACCCCTTCCCCATCCAAGTGGATAAATAATTATAATTGACAAGGTGAAAAACATGCTATGTTGTCCATATGGGAGGAAAAAACTAACTATTGGCTACAGAATGTTAGAACAAAGAATAAAAGAACTGGATTGAAAAGCATTCTGAAGAACCCTGGAATGCACTCACTGTTTATGGTTACAGTGGAAACCTACTTACAGTAAAGGGCAAGAGTGACTTTTGGGACACTTTGGCAAGGATTTGAAGATTAGATTTGTAAAGCGAATCACTTCACAGTTGGAGTGAAAAAATAAGATGAGTCTTGGAGGTGAACCAACAGAAAAGAAGGAAAATAATTATGAAAGCATAGAAACTTATTATCTTCTGTTACCAGAAACCTTTAAAGATAAACTTCTCATTTTGTTTGAATATATAATTAACTCAATTCAGACTTGGATTTTAGAAGATAAGGTTGGGAGCAAGGAGAGAATAAGAAAGAGTTTTAACTTTAATGATTTAAAATGCATTTCAGTTTACATAGTAAATATTTATCGTGAGGAGTCTATATTTTCATAAGGTAAAAGATGTGAGTAACTTCAATACAACAAATGAGGCTAAACATCCAAAACAAAGTCCAGCAACAACCTGAACGTACCTTTGTTCGCTTGAGTTCTCCTGCTGTAACTCCACTGTCTTCTTTCCCAATCTGTTTCTTCTTTCTGTTCCAGGTTTATTGTGTTTTGATATTTTCTATATCGTTTACATTTTAAACACCCATCTTATTATGATTATAAATATAACATGTATTTCACATGTCATTTGGTTAATAACAGCTAACATTGATTGAGTGCTTACTGTGTGCCAGGCATTTTTTCTAAGTACTTTCTCGTTTCATTCTCACAGCACCTATGAGGAAAGTATTATTCTATTACCTTATTTTGCTAATGAAGACACTCCCTAAAATGACCCATCTAATTCAGTAGAGGAATTGGGATTTACTCCCTGGCAGACTAACTCCAGATTACTCTAGTACCATTTAAACAGACCCAACCCCTAGAACTGGCCTGAGTGTGAAGAGCAAATGCCTTCCCCTGTCACTGCCTCCTCCTGGGATTACACTCAGTGAAGGGACAACAGAAGAGAAGCTTTTAGAAAGTTTGTAGGAGATCAGGAAAGAACTCTTGGGATGAGAAATTAAACTGAAAAGAGGGAAGAGAAGTTGCAGTCTGGAGAGACTGGACAGGGATCAGACTGCTTCGTGTCGAAGCAGGCTGGCACACAACCACCTCTGCCTCCACACAGGCTCCCTGCCTTGCCTGCCTACCCGGGTCCCTCCGACTCATTCCAGGCTGAGGGCAACCAGGAGACAAGGTAGGAAAAGTACTCCTTAGTGGAGAAGATGTTTTGTTTCACTGACTTTTTTTTTTTTTCCCAGTTAAAAGGAATTTCTCAGCACCTGGCTTAAGTCTTGAATGGGATATGGAAAAGGGAATCTCTTGCCTTCCAGTATGGTAGTAGAAAGTACACTGGCCTGAGGGAGTATGGATTCCTGTCTTAGTCCTAACCTTTACACTCACTTTCTCTGGTTCTTTGTTTCCCTGTGGGGGATACGAAGAAGGTAGGCTAAGCGGTCTAGAGTCCCTAACAGCTCTGAAAGCAGTTTGTGATGATAAGGAGCTTATACTGTAGCTGAGGAGATGTGAGAAATGTTTATAAAAAATTAAATACAGGTAAAACTAATATATGGTGAAAACAAGTAGAACAGAGATTGCCTTTGGGGTGGGGATTGGCTGGAGGGGTGGTTACCTGCTGATGTGGTTACATGGGTGTATAATTTATCAAAGCTCATTGAATGGTACATTTAAGATTTGTATTCTTCTATGTGCTTTTTAACCCAAGAAAACAGCACAAAAATGTTAAAGACTATAATGCTGTAATTTTTAAAATGTATCTCCAATGTTGAGGTTCCAAATGACTGAAACGCCAAATAGGAACTAAGGGTTCAAGAGAGATGCTGCATTAGGAAGGTGGGGGACGAAGATATTATAATTAGGTCTAAGATAACCCATTAATGCCATTTGCATTTGAATCAATTCTGACTCATGGCAACCCCAGCTGTGTCAGATTAGAACGTTATATTATTTTTACGAAGTAGATTGCCAAGCCTTTCTTCCCAGGTCCTCTGGGTGGACTTGAACCTTCAGCCTTTCAGTTAGCAACCAAGCACGTTAACCATTTGACCACCTAGGGATTCCAATCCAATAATACACCTTGCTTTTTTTGTGTATGATAATTTATTGTTTTGCTTCCCTTAACTATTTTTGTTTCTTGAAATATTTTTGAGACTGTTTGATATTTTTCTTTTTCCTTGTGTTTTCTAAGTTGCGTCACATTTTTGCTTTATCCTTTTTTTTTCTTAACTAGCTGCTGCTCTTCCTTTAAATAACCCTCCTCAATTTTTTTTTTTTTTTAAATCTGGCAATTACTGTGAGTGGCTTACATGTCTAGACAGTTCCTGGCACAGAGTTAATACTCAATATATTAGTTGCACAGACCTGTTGGGTTTATATCACTATTTATTTGTGCTTCAGCATGCTGTATGGTTTTTGTTTAACCAAATAAACGTTCATCTACTTATTTACCTCCTTTTTCAAAGAGAGATGATGTGTTAGTGGCCCTTAGACGGTCCTTTAAAATTTCCTTTGTTCTTTTTTTGGGAAGCACCCTTTTAGTTAGGTACCTTACCTTATTTAAAATTTTTATCTTTGTTTAAAATCTTGAATTATTACTTCACTGCCTCCTTTCACTCTTTTGGTCAACTAACTTATCCATATGGGCAAATAGCAAATGAAGAGGACACTGATTGAAATCCATAGTTATGTACAGTATAAAAGAAAAAAAGTGTTTGGTAATGCATGATCGGCTGTGTTCAGTGCCATGAGTCGTAGATGATAATATAATTAAAAATGCATTATGATAAAATTTCTTGCATTAAACAAGATGGAGAGATTGAAGTAGAGGGACTAGGTGAAAGAAATTGGCATAACGCTCTGAAGGAAGCATAAGAGGCATCACTTAAGAGAGGGCAGCAGTGTCTCTGCTCTGCTCATGTTGTTCCTCACATTCTACACTAACCCAGTGGCATCAGCTAAGTTAACTTGACTAAATTTTTGCTGGTTTGAATTCATTCTGGGCCATGCTGATTTAGTGTTGGTCATTTTTGTTCTTTTTTTCCCCTTCAGTCCTCTATATTCATAAAGTCCATGCTTAATGTTACTTATTTCCCAAATCCAAAATGCAAAACTGATCCTAGAGAGTGAGGGTAAGAACAGAAAGTAGAATAATGACAGGCGTCAGAAATCAGGGTACAACAGACAAAATGGAGGTGGGCTAGGGATATAGTCTAAGAGTGTGACCAAGGTCTGATCCAGGAAACCTGTCATTGACTTTTGATTCCCCAGCAGATGAAAACATGCTCAGACTCATATGCTCAGGCAGGTGGGGACGGAGGAGGATTGGGGTTCAGTAACTTACATCATTACAGACCTTGTTCCCAGGAGAACCATTTAACTTCAGACTTCCAAAGAGTTTTAATTTGAGCTAGTTTTGATATCTTAGAGGGTCACTCTGAGAGGTTTGATTGAGCAGGAATAGGCAGTGCTAATATCTGAAGTCATGGGGATAATAAAGATGGGATTTGAAAACCTTATGAAGAAAATAAACACATTTCTAAAGTACTTTGTACATATTTTAGGTTCTTCACTCTTTATAATATAGTTCAGTGGAATGCCAGATTAGATTGTCAGCCTCAAGACAAGTGAATCCCCAACTGGCATTATTAACCCTAGGCCCTCTCAGCAGTGAGAAGAAGATGAGTACCACTTCCATTTTTTAAGGCTCCTGGATTATTAAAAACTGAATTATTAAATCAGGTTACAGAAACTGCGGCATATTGTAAATGTTTACATTTAACTTGTTAAACCCCTTTTAAAACTTTCACAAAATGCAGTGCTTGGATGTGTAATATAATTTGAGAATAATGCTGGAAGTCCAGATTTAAGGCTCTTTAGCCAGCCAAATTGCCCTCTGTTTCCCACTGCCAACCTTCCATAGTTTCTGAGTAATGCCTATTTAAAACTTCCAAATGGCAGCTGATAATGGTTATCTTTACAGAATTGTACAATACTGAGAACAAAAAATTCTCAGTTGCCTCTTCAAAATGGATAATTTTGGTGGGAGAAGGAGAGGATGGATGAAGAGTGTAGAATCATAGGGAAGATAGATAAGAAGCAATATCAGGAAAAAGCTACTTTATAATTAGATTCCTCATGCTTATAAATTTTTACCACCAAAGCAGGGAGTTTTAAGACTCTCAGAAGTTGTTACAAATCAGAATAAAGTCAGAATGTTTGTTTAGTAACTTTGAGTTGAAATAGAGTAACAAGTTGCTGTAAAACCTTGCTAAACTTTAGGGAAGATAGTCACAAGAGAAAAAATACATATTTTTTTAAAACATAAGTAGGAATTAGTATTATATTCTAGTCCTCTAATTTTTTAAAAACCAGAACTTAAAAAAAAAATTTTTTTTTTAATGTTTCATTTTAACTATGTGACCATCACGTAGAACTTTGGTTTGGAAAATAATTAGACATGAAAAACTGAACAACTGGGTGATTCAGGCTTCCCTGCCTCTGTGACTTGATTCCTGGAAGGAATACTGGAACAGATGTCAAACTACAATCAGGGTAAGCAATTACAACCAAGTAATTGTAGAGCACACTTGATCAGGAATTAAGAGTTATGGATCCTCTCTTTTCCATGATTTTTTTTTTCCCCAAGAGTGGATATGGAGATAAAAACTGAAGTATGACCCAGAATCAAGCTCCAAACTCCAGTTGTTCTGAGTTCAAGTTCAATGTAAACCTTTATAGTCCTTGCTCATAGGATAATTTCTATTAGACCTATTCTCCTGTATGCTATATAAAGCAGAGGCCAAACTTGTGGTAATCAAGTCACAGTAAGGGGACCAACTATATCTCAAACTGACCCTGATGATAAAAAATATACAGTATATGGGCAGGTTTACCTCCATCCTGACATAGGGGAAAAAATACTTAATCGAATCTTTTTTTTATGTGTGTTGATATTTTATTAAGCATTGCTTTAATTTAACTTATTTTGTTGCAGTTAGGAGCATTGGAAATGGAAACATTTAAGATGGCATTTGGTTTATTAAAAACCCACAAAACTAGCAGATGGTTTGGGGGAAGCAGCATGAAGGATCCTACTTGATCCTTAATTCAAGACCATACTTGATGCTGTATCTGGAAGAAGAGCTTTGCCAAGAAAAATGCTGTTGAGTTAAAGACTGTGTTATTCATAAATATTTGAGAAAATAAAAGATGAGTATTCATGAGTATAGCATGAAACTAGATATATATTTCACGGGGAGAAAGGTTGTATAAACGTTTCTAAGTCTATAGTGTTTATTCATATAACATTTTAATAAACCTGTGGATAATAGAGTTTCATAATGAATGCAGTCAAAACTTGATATCTGTATTGCTTTATCTTAATTATTCTCTGTACAAATGAAAGTTTTCATTTTGTAATAGTTACTGGGATAAATAGTCCTTGTGTATTTAAATTCTCTCATACAAACATAGAACCCCCATATTTTCCTGTATTTAAATATTTTGCCAACACTTAACAATATATCTGATAGTGATTGAAAAGCTGAGCATAATTAATTGGTTCCGTGTATAGTTGCGATCACTGGCATCTGGTTACTTTTTCTGTTATTCAGTTTGCTCTGTTTTTCTATAACCACTATATTTGTTAATGTTTTTAAGCTTTCTAGTCAATACATGCTAATTTTTTTTTTTTCAGTGAGAAAGAGGAGGCTTCAATGCAGTGTTAAATACAGGTGGCATGAGCCTTTCCTAATTAGTTTTATGAGAGTAGAGATAAATCATTTAAAAATTCATGAACTCTGTTTTTTTAAAGTATGCTTTTTATTGTTGTAAAAATATACGCAACACATTTGCCAATTTAACATTTTTCACTTGTACAGAGGACAGAGTAGAACTGCCCCATAGGGTTTCCAAGGCTGTAATCTTTACCGAAGCAGACTGCCACATCTTTCTCCTGCAGAGCAGCTGCTGGGTTTGAGACACAAGCCTTTCCGTTAGCAGCCGAGTGCTTAACAATTGCACTACCAGGGTTCCTACAATTTAGTGACATCAATTATATTAGTCATGTTGTGCAGCCATCACCAATATCTGTTGCCAAATTTCAATCACCATGAACAGAAACTCAATTCTTCCTAAACAATGACTACCCCTCTCGCCTACCTCCTGCCCCTGGTAACCACTAATAGACTTTGGTCCACATACGTTTGCCTGTTGTGTGCCGTCAAGTTGATTCTAACTCATAGGGACTCTTTAGGACAGAATAGAACTGCCTGATAGGGCTTCCTAAGCTGTAATCTTTAAAGGAACAGATTGCCAGGTCTTTTCTCCTGAGGAGCCGCTGGTGGGCTCAAACAGCCTACCTTTTGGTTAACAGCCAATTGGCTAACCATTGAACCACCAGGGCTCCTTAGATACATTTGCCTCTTCTAGCTGTTTTATATGAGTGAGATCATATAACTTTTTTTTTGTGATTGACTTACTTTCATCAGCATGATGTTTTCTGTGTTCATCCATGTTGTAGCGTGCATCAGAACTTCATTTCTCTTTATGACTTGGTATATTCCATTGTGTGTATGTGTGTGTGTGTTTGTGTGTATACAGTTATGCATCGCTTAACGTCTGCAATACATTCTGTGAAATAGGACTTTATGTGATTTGGACATTCTGCAGACACCATGTTATACAAGGCAATCCTGGGTTATGAATGTCTGACTTACATACAATCCATAGTTATGAACCAACCTCCGTAAAGCCTATTATATTAAAAATTTGAGGTACATGCAATAGTTCATAATAAAGGTGCCTGACACCACAATCACTTTGTATACAAGAGACATGAGATACACGTGTTGCATGTGGGAAACTGTTGCTTCGCTATGTCTGGTTACATTCACTATGTTCCATTCTCCAGTGGGGATTTCTGAATTTATGGGACCACGGACTTATATGTAGTGGAGCAATGGAGTTGCCTAAACTGATGTTATGTGGTGCATGACTATATATATATAATATATATGTAATATATATACATACCACATTTTATCTCTTCACCTATTGATGGACACTTAGGTGGTTTCCACATTTTGGCAATTGTGAATAGGGCTGCAGTGAACATTGGCATACATGTGTCTGTTTGCTGCATTTCTTTCAAGTCTCTTGGGTATGTACCTACGAGTGAAATTTCTGGGTTATATGGTAGTTCTTGGAGCCCTGGTGGCGCAGTGGTCAAGAGCTCAGGCTGCTAGCCAAAATGTCAGCAGTTCGAATCCACCAGCCGCTCCTTGGAAACTATGGGGCAGTTCTACTCTGTCCTATATGGTTGCTATGAGTTGGAATCAATTCGACAGCAGTGGGGTTTAGTTTTTTTTTGGTATGGTAGTTCTATGTTTAACTTTTTGAAGAAAGAGCAAATTGTTTTTCACATCGGCTGTACCACTTTGTATTCCCACGAGCAGTAGATAAGTGTACCAGTTTCTCCATATCCTCTCCAATATTTATTGTTTTCCTTTTTTTTTTTTTTTATCTCAGCCATTCTTGCGCAGGTGAAGTGGTATCTTATTGTGGTTTAGACTTGCATCATCCCCAGTGACTAATGATGTTGAGAACATCTTTTCATGTGCTTTTTGGCCATTTGTATTTCTTCTTTGGTGAAATATCTATTCGAATTCTTTGTCCATTTTTTGATTGGGTTGTTTCTATTTTTGTTGCTAAGTTGTAAGACTTCTTTATATATTCTGAATATTAAACCTTATTCTGTATCTGGTTTCTAAAAATTTTCTTCTAATCTGTAGGTTGTCTCTGTATCTTATTGTTAGTCTTTTGTTGAACAATTTTTTTTATTTTCATTAAGTCCGATACAGGAACTCCTTTCACCTCTGTTATTTAAATAAATAACATGAATTTTCTAGATCAAAGGCTCACTGTAAATAAAAATTAGTGTTACAATCCAAGTTTTTAGCTTATTGTTGCTAGATCTAAAAATCTACTGTTTACAGCCAAATTAGACGTCAGGAGAACTTGTAAGATGCTGAAATGGTCAGGAAATAGGAAATTACCCACTAGTGATACAGGTACTGATGACAGATAGACCTGTGTGGGCTGTCTAAAATCTAAGAGACTCCACAGCTGGAAAGGAAGCACCTTTCTTACTCGAGCATCGATGCTTTATGGTACCCCTGGAGGCTCCCAACATATAACATGAGGCCTTTCAGCCTCTTGTGTAAGGTAATAGGAAAAGAATCAAATTTAAGAGTTTTCAAATACGAATCAATGGCTGATAGTTTTATTTTGAAAGTCAAACCTTTCCTTATAGAACTTCCAAGAAGAAACGTTTGATAATGAGTCTCCCTTAATATACGTGGTTTTAGATTCTGTAATACTATTATCGTTACTTCAGCACTGCTAGTCTTAGATCTAAGCTTTGGGTAAGAAACTAAATATTATCCAAATCAAATGTATTCTTCACAGCTCAAAATAAGCTTAGAAGAGAATCAAAGGCAATTTTACTAGGAACCTGACCATCTACTGTTTGCATGTGTATGAGATCAAATATCAAATGCCACATTTTGATGTCAGCAAACTATGCTGGAAAGAGCATTTAATGTAAAATTATACTACACCACCCCAGAGTTCAAGCTCCATTAGTATAGGCTGTGTGAGCTTGGCTAAGTCATAGAGCCTCTTTGCACCTCAGTTTCACTGCAGGTAGTAAAAAATATGTGTGAGAATAATTCTACTTCCTGGAGTTAGAACATCATGAGGAAGAAATGAGATTGCTTATGAAAGTGATTTGTGCAGTATAAAACCTGGGTTTGAATTCTGACTCCACCACTTCCTGGCCTTGGAATTTTGGATAAATTGCTTAACCCAGTAAGCGTAAGCACATAATAAGAATACAGTGTTTGCAAACTGTTAGTTCAATAAATGCTAGTTGCTATTATCTCTGTTATGATTTTTACTGAATATCTATAATTTTTAGGATCATCTGGAGATTTTATTTGATGCAATAAAATTTTATTTTGTTTCAAATAATTTAAAGCTTATCCCAATAGAACATATTGCTGTCAAGTCGATTCTAACTCATAGTGACCCTGTAGAGCAGAGTAGAACTGCCCCTTGGGGTTTCCAAGGAGCAGCTAGTGGATTCGAACTGCTGACCTTTTAGTTAGCAGCCTGAGCTCTTAACCACTACACTACCAAGGCCCCTATCCCAATAAGTAGTTATTTATACTTGAAAATTTGTTGCTCCACACCACATTCTTGGAAATAAGAGTAACTTTTAAGCTTGGGTGATTGTAGAATGAAATATTTTCTTCCAAAACAGATAATGTCCTCCTCTATATGTACTTTTTGAGCTTTCTGATACAAGAAACTTGGGGATGAATGGGTGTCCTGGGTCCTTTCATTGTTTATAATTTGCCATGTTGTTGTTGTTAGGTGCCATTGAGTTAATTTTTACTCCTAGCAACCCCGTATCACAGAGTAGAACTGCCCCATAGGGTTTTCTTGGCTGTAATCTTTTCAGAAGCAAATTGAATTGCCAGGTCTTTCTCCTACCAAGCCACTGGTTGAGTTTGAACTGCCGACCTATTGGTTAGCAGCTCAGCGTTTAACCATTGTGCCACCAGGGCTCCTGATAGTTTACCATAGTTAATAACAAGTTATAAATTGTTTTGTTGGTGGATTTGGTATGAAACAAGACGAGTTTGTATGACTCTATAAGATGCAGGGTAGAATTTTGAAGATTTGATAGGTAAAAACATTTGAAGGCACTATGAGCTGCTGATACCCTCTCTAGAGAATATTTTAGAGATACAGCACAGATTGCCTGTATCCATTTAGAGACTCAACTTCAAACCTTTCCTTAGGTAATGGGATTGAGCACTCTGTTGGGACTGTAACCCTTAAGGATACAAATTTGTCTCTGAATGTTCTAGCTAGTAATCCTGTGCTCCTTGACAGGTCTTACAATGTAACTGACATCCTTGAAATGAAAGATGCCAACCTCAGACCTCTTTTTGTCTGCTGGGTTAGGAAATTCAAAGACTTTAACAGGAAGCGTTCTATCTTGAGAAAGTTAGTATTGTTCCTCATCTTTATTCTTTGATGATAGTATCATTGAGGGAAAACTGATTTGAAGAGTAACCTAAATTTAGAATTCAGTGATATATAGATGCTTTTATAAGCCAGTCAACCATATATGCAATTTTTGTTTTAATGTCCTTAGTTTTTATAAATTTTTAAAGAAAAATATGCTGAGAAATATTTTTAGTTCAAGTATACTCTTGATAATTAAAAACTTATCAAGTTTCTGAACCAGTTAGTTTGGTTGTAATTCAGTATAAGAGGGAAAAAGCCAAGAATTGTTAGGTTCTTCTCTTTTCTATCCTTTTTTAACAAGCCATCTCTTACTTCCCTGGAAAGACAGT
Organism: Trichechus manatus latirostris; assembly: GCF_000243295.1. NCBI lineage: Eukaryota > Metazoa > Chordata > Mammalia > Sirenia > Trichechidae > Trichechus > Trichechus manatus. The sequence goes on from NW_004443968.1 coordinate 19,432,310, forward strand.
ATAGGTTTGCTGAGAAATTATGATCCTTGGAAGATAAAATAAACTCTGAGTAAACTTGTTTTATGACTTATTCCTGGCCATATTCTAGCATTTTTATTACATTTTATTTTAAATTATATCCTCATAATGTGAATAATGTTCAGACGTTGTAAATAAATATTATTACTTTAAGTAAATATCTGTAGTTATTTGTGATTTGAAATACCCCAAATATATTTTCATTAAGCTTTTTTTTTTTTTTTTTGGTAGCTAGGCTTCTAATGGAATTGTTGAAAACAGTAAGACCTTGCCAATTAAAGAGATCAACTATTAAGAGTTAGAGGTGTTTGCAAACAGACCGCCAGCTCTACAGAAACTGTTGCAACTATATCAAAGTGGTTTTTTGCTTATATGTCATTTGCAATCTCATGATAAAATAAAGAATGTACAGGTGGTTTTTTGAAGGTTATACATTAGTGCAGAAGAACAAGTCACATGGAGTACACAAAATCCTAGAGAAACAGGTCTTGAGAAAAAGAAACTTTTCAGGTTAAACATCTACCATCTGTTACTTCAAAGTGAGAAAGGTCCTTGGGAAAACAAGAAGGGGCATTCCTCAGGGATTAATGAAGTTGGTTTGCAGGGGTATATTTAATGATAAGACACCCAGAAGTCTTGGAGCATTGTCCAGGCTTCTAGGGAGTTGTTTAATTTTAACAGAATGTAAACTATAAATTAGAGTACCTTTTCACTATGATTTTAAGAAAAAACCATGCTTGGGCTACTCTGAGTACTATTTTAGATAAAAAAAAAAAAAACAAATATTATTGAATAGTGTAACTTTCTCATATTTATCATAATATTTTCTTTGTAATTGTTCTCAACTCTTTCTAAAATGTTCTGTTCATATTCCTTTCTTCTTGAATATACTATACTGACGACATTTTCCTTGTGTTGACGATTTCTGTTTGCTATTAAGAATACCAGTTGTGTCTGTGCTGTAGAGACCACAGGGTACATACTTGGGAACACTGGCGTCAGCTTCAGAGCTCTGATATGCCAGAGCTTTGGCTTTGTGTGAGTTACTTAGCCTCTCTGAGCTTCAGTGTTCTAATCCATGAAACAGGGCTAGTAATACACATCTAGGGCAGTGGGGCGAGGGTTATGTGAGATCGCACTGCATCTTGCAATGTCTGACTTACAGAAGGTATTCAATTAACTCCTAGTTCATGGTAGATGGAAATAGAAATGCCAGTGTAGGAAGTTTGGGTTTGGGGCTGAATGTATGCTGACCGCAGCTGTGGCCTTGATAACAATTAGTTATTTGCTTTTTAGTTAAAAAAAAAAAAAAAAAAAAGAATAAAGCTATGTAATCTCTAAGGTAGTATGATTATGGCTCTCATCCTAGAGTGATAATATATGTTACTTAATCAGCTGCATTTGCAGATAAGTCCTACCTCATAGAGTTATTTTAAATACTCAAAGATATTTAGCAATTTCAAAAGCTCAGCACATGCTAAGCACTCAGTAAAAGCAGGCTCTTAACTAACATAAAGATGAGACCCTTGTGATAGAGGTTAGGGTACTCTGAATGTTGGCTAAAAGTCTACACACAAAATGATTTCCAAGTGTTCCAATTCAGATGAAGTTTTAAACAGAATGAACAATTAGAGTTGCTAAATTTTGTCACTATATTTGAGAATACATTCATTTAAACAACTGCTCACTTTGGATCTTTAATATGAACACTTTAAATTGTTGTTGTTAGTTGTTGAGTCGATTCCAACTCATGGCAACCCCATGTGTGCAGAGTAGAACTGCTCCATAGGGCCTCCAAGACTGTGACCTTTCAGAAACAGATCACCAGGCTTGTCTTCTGAGCACCTTTGGGCGGTTTGAATTGCCAGCCTTCTGGCTAATAGTCAAGCGCCTAACAATTTGTGCCAACCAGGTAGCCTTCCCTTTAAATAAAAGAGGCAAAAATTAACAAATAGGCTATTTTTTGTTTTTAGAAAGTTGTACTTGTGACAAATAATTCTGAATTTACCTTCTCTTTTGTCCAAATTTATAAAGATTGTGTGTATTACATTTAGAAATCTCAGAATCTAGAAGGAAGGATTTATTTAGTCCTTCTTTCTGGCCCCTGTTATACCAGGTAGATGGATCAATATTGTACCAGTCCAGCAACATACATAGATTTCTTTCCACCTACCTGTGTCTAGATAAATATTTCTGTCTGTAGCCAGGGCTTATGGGCAAGTAGCACTCCTTGGTGTGACTGTACTGGTTATATAACTGGCCTTCATTCTGCTTGATCAGCACCTCTGTAGTACTGGTCATTAAACATTTTGAATATTACCCCTGCCTAGAACTATTTATATCTGTGTCCCTACTTTCTCATTTAAGAGTAAGATAATCTTTTTATATTTCTTTAGTCTTTCACTACCAAAACCAAACCAAACCATTTGCTGTTGAGTTGATTCCAACTCATAGCAAGTCTATAGCAACTCTATAGGACAGAGTAGAACTTCCCCATAGTGTTTCCAAGGAGTGGCTGGTGGATTCGAACTGCCGACCTTTTGGTTAGCAGCCAAGGTCTTAACCACTGTGCCACCAGGGCTCCGTCTTTTACTACAGGAAGTTCGAAATCTTCCTGAGTGGTATGATTATCACCAGTTGACTAGATCTTTATGCTTAAAACTACAGTATCTACTGTATTGTGACTTAACTTGTCACTGTCGGTGTTGTTAGCTGCCATTGAGTCAACTCCAATACATGGCAACCTTATGTGCAATAGAACAAAATGCTGTCTGGTCCTGCTTCATCCTAACAGTAGCCAGCTTGTTCGTGTCCATCATTGTGACTATTGTGCCAATCCATCTTATCAAGGGTCTACTATGCCCTCATTGGCTCTGTTCTTCACCAAACATGATGTCCTCCTCTAGTGATTGATCCCTCATGATGACATGTCCAAAGGAAGCAAGTTGGACAGTGTTCTGTTGTGATCCATAAGATTTTTCTGAGTAATTTTCAGAAGTAGATCACCAGGCCTTTCTTCCTGGTCTGTCTTAGTCTGGAAACTCTACTGAAACCCGTCCACCATGGGTGACCCTGCTGGTATTTGCAGTACCAGTGGCATAGCTTCCAGCATCATAGCAATATGCCTCCAACATAGATGGAACTTGTCACTGTACTGCTCCTCAATACTTCATACAGGGCATGACAGCTCACCCCTGAAAGGTATTGTTGGGTCACCATCATCATTGTTTATTTATCCCTTCAGGGGTTTTTGAGGTATAGAACTCAAACTGCTTGTCCATTCTCTCCTGTCTCACACCTTCAACCTTTTAATTTCTTCTGGGAAGGTCCTTATTATTAAGCTGGAGTGGTGGAAGTCTTTTCAGGAGATGTGATAAGATTAGAAATCAGATACACCTTCAAAAGAAACATTTAAATCATCTTAGCCAACCTGACACCATCAAATGCCCAAGTTGTCAAGATTGTGGCCCATGCCTATACCCCCTTGTAAATTGCTTACCTTTCTAAATAGTTCCTGTCTTCTACTAATTGAGAATCCTGTAAATGGCAGAGTAAGCATTTTATGCTTTGAAAAAATGTAGACCCTAAAGGAGTCTCACAAATTTTACAGGAACAGTGCTTTTATTTAGATGTTAGACTTCTGATTCAGACATTAGGCTTCTGACTCTGGTCTTCTTGGTTTTCTGAGAGACTTAGAATTGCCAGGTAACTGAGAAGCCAACCCTCTCAATTTCTAGTCAAGAATATGAATTTCAGATTAGTTAAGTAACTAGCCCAGGATGGGTAATAGGTTTCAACTTCCAGCTCAACTCTGATCAACTGGGATTCTGGCTGCTTGGAGTGTTATATTTTGGTCAAAAATTTGTCATTATTCCACTAGACCAAGGACATATAGCTAGTTTGTGGCAGACTCTGGACTGGAACCCAGTTCTTTTGAGTTCTAGTCTAATTTTCATTGCTTCTAGTCATTTTATTATCAACCTCATGGAAACCTTTATATTGAATGCATTTTAATAACGTTATAATCCATTATGCAAGCATGAAAGTTAAGATTCTGACATTTTTATTATATTCAAAGAAAGTGAAAATTATCTTGTTAAAAGATCATGTTTATTATTTAATTTTGAAAACACAGCAGAGATGTGTGAAAGAAAATATAGCTTCATATGCATATCTCTTAAGTATGATCCTTCATTATTGAGCTGTATTTTTACAAAGTATACCATCACCTTTTTTTTTTAATTTATTTTTTTATTGTACTTCAGGTGAAGGCTTACAGAAAAAAAGTTTCTCATGAAACAGTAGTACACATATTGTTTTATGACATTGGTTAACAACCCCACAACATGTCAACC
>NW_004443968.1:19442869-19497151 GCF_000243295.1 Trichechus manatus latirostris
GGAAAGTCATCTGGTGTTTTATTTTGGATGCCTACTGGAACCATCCTGTCCTGTTTTTGTAAATGTTTTGATATTGTCTGTTATCTTCGGGGCATTCAGTAGTTATTTTTCTCGTTTATTGATTGTAGATTTGTTTGTTTCGTCCGTTTTTTAAAAAATTTGGCTATGTCTGCGCAGGCAAGCTGTATGTGCTTTGTCGTTTGCTCGTCTTTTGCCCAATACTTTTCGCCTCCTTCTCCAATTGGCAGGGTCAGTCGCTCAGCTATGGTACGGCAGGGCAGGTCTAGCTGATGAGCAGTCACTGGGACGGGTTCTTTGTGGCATTTACTACAGCCACCTGGGTGGGTCGGTAATCAGTGCAGGGCAGGTTCCAGTAGGCCATGCCTGTGCTGCTTGGAGGTGTGATGTTAAGTGCACGGTGCAGGTAGGCAGGATGTAGCGGTGAGATTTTTATGTGTGGAGCTAAGATGGATATGGGAGAGAGGAGAGAGGAACAGGAGCCAAAAACTTACAAAGAAAATAGAATGCTAGGGGAGCTTGCCGTTGGAATGGAGAGGTGAGAGACTATGAGATGGAGAAAAACAAAAAGGGGAAAAGGGAGAAAAAAAAGAAAAGAAAAGAATGAATAAATAAAAATCAGAAAGGGAAAAGAACAGCAAAGTTTCCAGAGATCCCACCGGTGAGGCTGTGAGGTCTGGGGGGATTGTTCTCAGGTGTTGCAGTACAGCCTGGCTAGAAGGCGTAGAGGTGTACAATGCCAGGTATTCAAGGAACAGAAAGAGAAGGAAAATATAGAGAGACGAGAAACTGAGTAATGAAGAAAGACAAAAAGGGAAAAAGAGGGAAAAGAAAACAAAATAAATTAAAAAAAAGAAAAAAACTAGAAAAGCCCCCAAAAAACAGAATAAAAAATAAACCAACGAAAAAGAAATGCCCTCAGGGATCCCTCTGCAGATCTGTGCAAGCCAAGGGGGTATGTTCCAAGCCACGCAGCACCGCCTGGCTAGAATGGGCTCCCAGCTCAAGAAAAGGAAAAGAAAGGAAACAAACAGTTCAAAGCAAACAAACGAACAAAAGCCCTGGGATCCCAGCAGTGCGGCAGCCCAGACCAGGAAGCAGCTCCACACTCAAACGGAGCTCCGCAGCCCCTCAGGAAGAAGCAAAGATGTCGCACGGAGCCAGATATTTGAGCGAAAGGAGGGTGAGGTGGTGAGAGTTAAGGAAGAAATCAAAAGAAACGGAAAAAAAGCAATACCAACAGCCATCAAATGGCACTCAGAGAGCCAGCTAGTGGTGGCTGGTGGAATCCAAGCAACCGGTGCTTCCCGGACAAGAGATTGTGTCCGCGGGAAGCAGAGGAGGCCGAGTGTGGGTGAAGAAGGGCAGGGGGTTGGAAACCGTATATTAGAAATAAGTGGAGCTCTGCAGCCCCTCAAGAAGATGCAAAGATGGTGCGCGGAGCCTGGTATTTGAGCGAAAGGACGGCAAGGTGGTGAGAGGTAAGGAAGAAATCAAAAGAAACGGAAAAAAAGCAACACCAGCAGCCAATAAATGGCACTCAGAGAACCGGCCCGTTCGCGTGGATGGAATCCAAGCAACCGGTGCTTCCCAGACAAGAGATCATGGCCGCGGGAAGCAGAGGAGGCCGAGTGGGGTGAAGAAGGGTGGGGGGTGGGAAAGCATATATGGCAAACTACCAGTTGTTTTGTCTCCTGCTGGAAGCTCTCTGAAGCTGCTTTCTCCTACCCCCTGTTTGCTGGTCTCCAATAGGAGTCCAAGATGGTGGATCCGCGCTGCGTTAGCTGGGTAGGGGACCTCTGCATGAATCTCTCCTCGTTCTCCGTTCTCTGTCAGTTTTCTCACTCCATTTGGTGCTTGGCTGAGTTCTTTATCTCTTCATTTGATGTTTTAGGGTTTCAGGACGGTTGTTTTCTGTGTTCAGCTTAGTTTTTTGGATTTTTGCTGTGGATGAACGGCATGGTGCTTCTGCCTAGAGCGACATTTTGCCGGAAGTCTCCCAGCAGCTTTTTTAAGGACACATTTCAACAAGGATTAAATTTTTGGAGAATTATCGTGAATTATTTATAGATAGCTGTGAAAACATCCATATATGCATGTGTGGAATAGAAATATGTTTGTCAATAGCTAAGCATAATCATTTGTATCATGATGTTTTGCATAATAAAATTATACAGTCTTTAAGTTCAGTGGGTGTAGTTTGTGTATTTCCCTGGCTAACATTATTGGCACACAGTAAATATCTAATAATAGTGATAACTCTTTCCCCATACAATGTTCACTGTGACAATAAAAAATTTACTGCTATGCTAATGTAGTCCAATTTAAAGTATGTTAAGATGCTAAGTGAATTTCATGAAATGCTCCTACAGTAATATCATTTTTCATAGGAACTCATTACTGTCATGATGTCTTTCTCTCCCTCCCTTATGTGCACACACTACACCTTCTTCTTCCAGTCATGCACCCTTCCTCACCCTTCCTTTGGCATGTTCTGTGTTCGTCTTACTGTCTTAGTAACCAGAGTACCGCAGTTCCACATTCCATTGTAACCCAGGTTTTAAGGAAGGTCTCAGACCTGTTCCCTTTACTTCTGCTGTGCAGTAGTTCTGCATAACCTGCAAATTCTAGAAATGTCCAAAATTTAACCAAACTTATTAAAGGGTTCTGGTATTTGAGGTACCTACTTTGTGTCTAGCAGTGTGTCGATTATTTGGGAGATATGAAATAATTCCTCATTTAACAAAGAGGATACTAAAATATGGTTGGCAGTAGCTCTCAAGGCAGGCCTGACATGGACCCAAGCCCACAACTGAGGGAAGCCCAAACTTGTCCATGTAGGGGCTTACATGTTCCTTTCCTCCCAAATAATATCCTTGTTTTCCTAAATTCTTGTCTACTGCCCTTTATTCTGTCACTGGATCTACAGCTTCCCTACAAGAGGTGGTTGGAGGAAAGTCACAGGAAAAAGTCACAGGAAACTCATTTTCATGAAACTGTGATAAACTACACAATCTGTGTACATAACCAACACCAGACAAAATGGGAAAGTAGGACAGCTTAGCAATTAGGAGCACAGGTTTGAGTCAGACAGTCCTGGGTTTCAGTTTTTCCTTTGAGATGTTCCGTCCTTTGGAACAAGTTAAAGTTATTTAACTTCACTTAGATGCCATTTCCTTACATCTAAAATGAAAATAATAAAGTTATGTCAACCACATTATTAGAAAGAATAAAAAGTAATGTATAAAAATGAGCTATTTGCTTCATATTTTGTCAGTGCCTGAAAAACATCCAGTAATAATAACAACAAAAATAGTGATGCCTGGGACAGTTGAAGAGGGAGAATGTCTTAGGGTTCTCTAGAGAAACGGAATCAGTTAGATCTATATGTAAAGGGATTTATTTTGAGGAATAATGTCACACAATTATAGGGGCTGCAAATCCAAAATCTGTAGATTAGGCAACAGGCTGGAAATTCTGGCAGTCTTGCCCACTTGCAGTTTTGAAACAGAATCTGTCTTCTTCAGGAAATCTTAATGTTTGCTCTTAAGACCTTCAACTGATTGGATGAAGCCCACCCACCCACATTATGGTGAGTGCTCTGCTTAGTTTTAGGTCAGCTGATTTAAATGCTAATCTCATGTAAATACCTTCATAGCAACAGCCAGAGCAGGGTTTGACAAAAAGACTAGGCAGGATGGCCTAGCCATCACAGTGGCAAAGTGTGAATAAATGAGAACCTGAGGACTCTAAATGCAAATTATGTGGACATCTTGTTCTTCCTGTTTATTACCTTCTGTTGGTTGGGAAATTTAGAGGCCATAACTGATTATATTTTGTCAGTGCCTGCAGCTCAGCTTTGCCTTATTTGTAAATATTTTTGTTTGTTTTTCTTTGATGATGTTATAAAGAAGATTTAGTCTTAGAGGATTTATAAATTGAGGATTCATCCTCATTAAATTGAGGATTTACTAATTGAGAATTTCTGCCCTCAAGGAGCTCTCTTGTAGAAACAATATGGCCATGATCGAAACAGTTAAAGTACAAAACCTTTTTCCATAAAGGTCATCAATGCTTCTGGATGTTCAGGAAGGGAAAAAACACTTTGTGGGGATCACATACCATGTGAATGACAACTCCAGTCTAATGTTTTAATGTGGCCGTTGATATAAGATGACATAAAATTGTGTTTGACACTAGGATACAATAAGCGTAATCCTGAAACAGCTACTATAAAAATCATAATTTCACCAGAATTTTTGTTTTGTTTAGAAGACTTTTTTTTTCCCAAAAAGTACGTGGTTCATTAGCCAAAGTACTTGGAAGACAACTGGAAACTTGATTTCCTCACATTTCAGCGAGTGGATCCCCAAGTGACTTAGATGAAAGATGCTTGGGTTCCATAGACCTGCCCCCAGGGTTCGCATTTTCTGAGAACAGATCCTACATTCACCTACTTGTGATTGTCCGATAAATTGTTACAGTGTAATGGCCAAAGCACAAACTTTATTTTTATGTGTTTGTGGGAGCAAAATGCAGAGGCGCTAGAATCTCCTACTTGTTTTAGTGCTAATCTTGATTTCATATAGAGGAGAATCAAAGACATGTATAGTTGATTTAATTATTGACTGTTTGATGTTAAATGGTTCCTGTTTTCTGGTTTTAAAAATTTTAATCATAGATTAATTTGAAATATATTCTTTAATGCTGCATTGATATTTAGTGAAATAAAAAGTTTCGTGAATGCACTGGAGCTCTTCTGAGTTTAGTACTGCCTTATTGATACATCAAGAATGATTTAGTTTATTTTGTTTTGACATGATTTTTAAAAGAGAAGAGCAAATCTCACTTTTGTTCGTTATTTGCATAACATTTCTCTTTTTAGAAAATTTAACTTGAGTCTGAGTACTTAAGAGTTTATTATAATATAGCTTATAGGTTGTTTACACATGCATATGATGTGAAAATTGTGTATCTATTTATTCAACAAATATTTACCGACGTCCTGCTGTATGCCAGGCACTGTGCTAGATGCTGTGGATACAGTTGTGAACAAAACATACAAAAAGCTCTGCTCTCATAGAGCTTACAGTTAGAAATCCAAGTTATAAGTAAAATATGTCACATTATAGATGGGGCTAAGTACTTTGGGACAGTAAAGGGGGTCTGCAAGAGCATGGGAGATGGTTGCAATTTTAAATAACATGGTCAAGGAGGACCACACTGAGAAGGTAACAATTCAGGAGAGACCTGAAGGAAGCGAGGGAGGAAAGCACATGGATACACTGAGTGAGAATATGCTAGGCAGAGGAAACAGCAAGTACAGAGACCCTGAAGAGGAAGCGTGCCTGAAAGTTCAGCCAACAGCAAGGAGACCCATATGTCTCAGGGGCAGTGGGCAAGAGAAAGGGTGGAGGGAGGAGAGATCCATGAGGTGGGGTGGAGTAGCATGGGTGATGGCTGGCTTCTGCAGGGTCTTGCATGTCATTGTAAGGACTGAGGAATGTTACGCAGAGGAGCATTGTAAACTGGTTTGCCTTTTAAAAGCCTTACTGTGATAGCTGTATATTGGAGAACAGATTATAAGGTAGTAAGGGCAAAAGCAGGAAGACCTGTTAGGAGGCAGTTACAATAATCTTGCCCGAGAAGAGAAGATATCTGTCTCTACTTAACTGTGCGTTTAAAGCTGCAGAGACAGTACAAAAGCAGCTGTTTCTGTTTATTTTTCAGTCTCTGCATTTTTTCCCCTTGTGGTTCAAATCTTACATGGAAGAGAAAGAGAGAAATCAATTACATTTCACAGTTTTTTAGCCATTACTAATAATAGGGTAGCTGTGAGTCGGAATTGACTGGATGGCAACTAACAACCACAACATTACTAATATTAATAATATGAATCTTGCATGTATCTGGCATTTGATTGTTTACAGAGCATTCTCATATATATATTTTCACACCTGGCCCTCAAAGTAGCCTCCGTTTAATGGATGAGAGTTCTAGGGTTTATAGGACATACCCAGAGTCACACAGCTGGCCCCTTCTCTTTTCAAGAGTGTGCATATTGATTTCAGTGAGTATGTACGAACTAAGCAATCACCAATAGCCACCAATTTGTGGAGGATGGGATTTGAGTACACTTAAATTTACTTATTAAAAAGTATATCTGTCATTGGTGGTGGCTAGGTTGTCAAGCTGAAAAATCTTATTATTGGGAATTGAATCGTAAATTGTTCAGAGGAGATTCTTTATAAATAAACAGGAACGTTCTTAATTTTCTCCTTTAAGTTCCGCTTTTCTTTTTACGGAATTCACATATCTAAAGACTAAAATAGAAACAGTATAGTAAAACTAGAAGAATTTCCAACATTTTAGTTATATAACACTAAAAGATATTTAATTTTGCTGAGCAGTAATACTAGGTACAGTGCTGCCTTATATATGTCAAAATATTTCAGACAAAGGTGGTTTTTATATATGGAATTTTAATAACGAGGCTCGTGTATTTTATTTTTAACCTACAAGGAGCATTGAATACAATTAAAATACTCAAGTTATGTCACAGAACATAGCATAAATATAAGTAACTTTTCTGTAACATTTAAATTTAAAGTAGATTTGAAGTGTTTCAGAGAAAGGATGAGAGAGTGTAGAAATTGCTATGTGTTATCGTAGTTGAGAAAGCAGGATGTGTAATTTGTATTCAGAAATATATCATGTAACAGCTGCTGCAAAATTTGAATGAAAAAAAAAAAAAAACCCGAATGGGCAAATATACCTTTCTAGTCAAAAGGAATAATATATCATTTGAATTACATTCTTGAATTGCCATTTGTCTAGGAGATTGAATTTTTTAACATAACTGCCATAAATGCAAAAAAGGCGGATTAATATAGTGATGTTTGTGAAAAAATTTAAGTGTTCAAGATAGGAATTTAAACTTATGGTTCACAAAACAGTAATCCATTTCTTTCTTACAAATGTGATTATTGAAAAGATTAATATTTTATGCTGAAACCCCTACTTATTTGAGTAAGCTTTCAATTATAATATTTACCATTAAAGATGCATTTTTTTCACTTTTCAGCTGAAATAGCAATATGTATGAAATGCAGTTGATGTTCAGCCTATCAATCTGACAAGCTTTTACAATATGTGGAACAGGGGGTAGGCACAGTCTCTTCGAAATGTTCTTTTCGAGCTTTTTGGTAGGGAATGGCTCTGGGGCAGTTGTGGGGTTGGTGCCATGTGTGGTTTATTGTTCTCTATTTTATGTGTACCACTGTCTTATTTTATGTACATCACATCGTTCCCTGCTCCTTCTTCTTTTCCTCCTTCTCCTTTCTCTTTTCTTATTAGTTGGTTTAATTCATGCATTCAGCAATGTTACTGAGTGCCTATGATATGCCAGGCATTATTCTAGGGCTAGATATACAGCTCCTTGCTCTCTTGAAACTTACAGTCTTGGAGGAAGGTGGACAATGAACAGCGTCAACTAATAAAAATATTCACTATGAATAGGCTAAGAAAGAGAATGGTGAGAGTAGTGCAGTATTTGTATTAGGTGAGGGAAGGCTGCTCAGAGGAAGTAAGCTGAAACCTGAATGATAAGAGTGAGCTGCCTCTTCCTTCTCAAGCCTTCTTTTCCCTTCCTTCTAGCTCATAGATTTATAATAGCCTGGCTGCGTTCAAAGCTTCCCATCTACCCAGAGTTGACGCCAATGCCATGGTGTACCTTTTCTGCCTTCCGCAGGGGTATGCCAGAGAGATTGTGGGCTTGTCATTCCCTGATATGCCTTCTCTTTCTTACTTCCTATTAAGAATCTACTAATAATTACCTGGAGTCCCTGAGTGGTACAGATGATTAATGTGTTCGGCTGCTATCTGAAAGGTTGGAGGTTCGAATCTTCCCAGAGACACCTCAGAAGAAAGACTTGGAGATCTACTGCTGAAAAATCAGCCATTGAAAACCCTAGGGAGCAGTTCTACTGTGACACACAGGGAGTCGCCATGAGTTGGAATCAACTCGATGGCAACTGGTAATTATTACCTATTTTAGAAGACTTTCCTGATCCTTCCGCTAAGCCTGGTCCCAGAGCTGCTTTATCCTCTTAGTATTGCACAACACATCACCTTGCAATACTTAACGTGTCATCTAGGCCGCTCTAAAATGCCACATGCCACCTCCCTCAATGAAAGTCACATAAGCTGTTCCTTAAGGGCCAGAATCATTTCTCTTCGTCTTTGTTTTTGCAGAGCCTAGCACAGTGTCATAAACAGATAATTTCAATAACTTTTATTTTTTAAACAAATTAAAAAATTATTCAGCCTCATACTGCTTACTCTTATGATGGCTCAACTCACAAATATACTCCTCTCCTTTCCAATAACTAAATAATTAAATGAAATAATAAAATATAATATAAAGGGTCAGTATAAGTAACTCAGTGCATTCTTGTTGATTAAATAAGATGTAAAGGGTACATTAATAACTAGTTTCCTCTCTTTCAACTATTTTTTTCACAACTGAAGAGAGCAGGATGCTGATCCAGACTTAGAATTAATCAGAAGAAACATTAGAGAAGTATAGAAAAACAACATAATTATATATCACTTTAAGACAGCAGAGTAAAATCAGATAAATCATTTGAAAATCTGTATGATTCATTATGATGCAATCAATTACATAGTTCACTTTAAATTATAACACGGAGAAAAACACTATAGCCTAAAGAAATATTTTGTGGATGATGGCATCATACATTCACAGAAATCAGTATTGGTATTTGTAATTTTTCATGGAAAAATTTTTAAACGTCTTTTTAAAGCAATATTTAAAAAGAAAGTTATGTTTTAAATACTTAGTTGCACATGCTTTTACTTGTTTGTGTGCACTGGGATGGACAGGAATTGATCATAGTGAGTTCATTCTTATAGTTTTAAAACTGTTTGCCGTCTTTTCCACTTGTCAAAACAAAAAAAGAAAAAAGTGAATAAATTTTACCTATTGACAGATTAGCAGCCATTGCCTTCAGATACCATGACATTATTCCACTATTTCTAGTATTTTTAAGTCTACATGTGATTTCACCATTTTAAATAATAATAGTCTTAGGAATACCTATTATGTTCTTTGGACATGGATTACTCAAAAAAAAAAAAAAAAAAAAGGGATGGGGGAGGATATAAAGAATACAAATGTTTTAGGTTTTTTTTGGTAAAAATAGCCACATTGAAAGAACCATTTTTATATTGTTCCTTCTATAATGCTAGACAGTAAAAAGATTAATTCAGTTGAATATGGTGACGAGAAGGGAAGAAAAAATATGAAGTTTATTTAATAATTGAACTTTTGTTTTCTTCACATTTGTGGCAGAGAAACTTATTTAAACTCTAAGGTATTATTTGAATGCCAGTTCCTCTTGTTTAAAGGAGAAATGCAGCATGAATGCAGTTGTGCTCTCAAGGTAGATTCCTGTTATCGTTTGCTTTTACTTTATTGTGAATTCAAAGAAAATAGTTGTTTTCATAATGAATTTCTGTCCATGGTCCGTTAATACAATTAAGAAGAAAACAGTGAGGAAAGGGCAGAGTTGGAGCTTCTGCTTCACGTTCTAATCCATTAGTGACACATGTATCATGAATGTCCTTAATTCTTGATTAAGAATCTTGACTAAGATGGAAGAGTTTCTGGTTTTTCACCTTTAAATATTCTCTAATATGGAGAGTTGACAGTGATGGATTAACTAATATGTAATAAACACAGAATCATATTCTGAAATAATCCTTGAAAAATCACCTCCAATTCCCTGAATCTCAGAAGTATGCCTAAGTATTTGAGATTCTAAAGATCTTTAAAGAAAATTTCATTACTTTTTTTTTATTGTGAGAGACATCATAAATACAAATGCATGCATAGAGCTTAGACAGTTTAAAGAATAGCTATAAACTCTAATGGAATCATCACCCAGGTCAAGAAATAGCACACTACTAGTGTCGCAGAAGCCCTCTCCATGTGTAATTTCATTTACTTTCCATCAAAACCAGTTGTTTTCAAAGGTTATATTCAAGTCTCCCACGTGGATTTATTGTTTCTTTTCTCCAAAATTTCAGAGACATATTATTAGAAAGAGTTAAATTTCATAGAAGCCTTTCCTAGACTAGAGGTATTTCCATTCCTAGTACTATTCAGATGCATTTAGTGGTGGAAAGTAAAAGTGTATCATTTAGGTAATTATGTTAGTTGATGCCATTTGGTGAATGAGGTGTGAAAAACTTCCTTTATTCTGTCTTTAAAATGCAGAGGCTTAAGATGAAGGGTTACAGAAGTTTGGGTGGATGGGGTTGAGAAGGATTCCTGGACTGATACCAATTAAATCCACCCTTCATAATCATAGAGCAAATCCAGTAAAACTGCAATCGGTTTTTGAAATAGCAAGGTGAAGGCGGCTACTGGAAGGCAATTCTCAATTAATAAAGCATCAGACAAATGATTTAATAGTACTATAAACAGGATCTTCAGAAGAAAAAATTTCTGCTGCAGTTCCTGACTAGACGCTAGGTCTTTAAATATATATCCTAGCGCTATGCCCGTAAAGCCGTGTTGCTTTTCTTCATTTTGACAGACACTGCATCGTATCTAAACTTATTTCTTATGCTGCTTTCTTACATCGGAGCCGTTTGTTTGGTTTGTCTTACGCATTTTGGATTGTTAATCATCGAGCAGATATTTTATTACTATAAAAGGAGTTACGAACATCATTGAAATGGTATTAGTGATGAAAGAGCAGCAGATGAGTGCAGGTTTTTGCAGTTTTTCTTATCTTTTTCCCTTGGGAAAGCTGTTGGCAAAGTATAACAGTCTGTGATCAGAATTACTGGAATAGAAAGAAAAAGCAAGGAAAAGCAGATTATCCATATACCAGTCTAAACACATTTTTCTAAAAAGAAAAAAACAAACCATTGGTCTTTATATATACGTATTTATTATAATTGTAAATCGTGTAATAAATGCTACTATCAAATTTAATATTATATCTCCCCCATTTCATTCTTTGTTTTCAGTTTTTCCTTGCCCTTCCTGTCCGCTTCTACGCTCTGTAGCAGATCTGCTTAATAATTACCACTGCCAGGGCATAGCTGCCATCAGCCAGTGATGTGAGATTTTGCAAAGAGAGATGTTTTGGCATTCCAAGACACAGAGGACATTAAATATGGTGTAAGACAGAACAGGTCATCTTTATTTTGACCTATAAAACGTAGATGCTACTGTAAAAAAAAATCACTACACAAAATATCTTTAGTTAGTAGCTTTGGATAATATGAGTCTTCAAAGTTTGTACTATATTACTGTATTTTTGTCTCCTCCTTTTCTTTACATTTTGAAAAGAAAACCAAAGGGATTGACTGTTCTGTATATCTATTTGGAAACAACTTATCTGGCTTCAGAGGCATCTCCGATTTGAGCGCCCCGTTTTCTTCTTAGAGTAGATTCTTTAATGTGTTAAGAGGGTCATGTTAAAGGGTCGTTATCACTAGCTGAGGCGAAGAACAATAGTTGACCAGTACCCTTTCCTGGGTCTCTCCCTGGGTGTCATACAACCCCCTCTATTTTTTTCTTGTTTCTTCTTTACTTTTTCTGGTTAAGATCTTTTCTACTTAAGGTCTCTTACACTCCACACACAATCCATCGGGAAATCCTGTTGTCTCTTCTTTCAAAATATACTCAGAATCCAGCCACTTTTTGTTATCTCAACCTCAACCTCCTGGGTAGTACCTGATTGGGACACACGGTTAAGCACTAGACTGCTAACAAAAAGGTTGGCAGTTTGAACCCACCCAGAGGCGCCTCAGAAGACAGACCTGGTAATTTACTTCTGAAAGTCACAGCCTTGTAAACCCTATAAAGCACAGTTCTACTCTGCACACATGGGGGTCGCCATGAGTCAGACTTGACTCAGCATTAACTAACAGCAACAATGGGCTGAACCAAATGGAGTACAGCAAAAAAACAAAAACAGAATTAAACAAAAAACCTTTATATGTTCCTTGCTTATACCCTTACCCCTTCCTTCCTCATGTTCTATTGTCAATAAAGGAGCCAAAGTGATCCTTTTAAAATGTGAATCTGATCATGTTATTCCTCTTCTCAGACTCTGTGGTGGTACAAACCAAAGTCCTTTCTGTGGCCTACAAGGTCCTACAGATCCATTCCTCATTACCTGCCCCACCTCCCCTCCTACTGTCAACCCCCTTCCCCTAAGTCAACTCAGCCACATTCCCCTCCTTGTGCTTCTTAGTTCCAGCTCTTCCATGTGCCTGGAGACTTCTATAGATAACCACTGCACTCACTCCCTCACTGCTTATGAGTCAAATATCACGTTTATAGTCTGCAACTGCCCTTCCACCTTATCCTAGCACTACCGATCTCCATTACCCTGCTTCCCATTTTCCTTTTTTCCATGGTAATTGTCACCTAGCAAGGAGCCTGGGTAGTGCAAGCAGTATTCAGCTACTTACCTAAAGGTTGGAGGTTCGAACGCACCCAGTTGGCACTATGGAAGATAGGCCTGGTGAACTACTTCTTTAAATGTTACACCCAAGAAAACCCTATGGAGCAGTTCTAGTTCTACTCTGTAACACTTGGGGTCATCATGAGTGGGAATTGATTTGATGGCAACAGGTTTTTTGGTTTTAAATGTAATAAAGCTCTTTATTAATTGGTAGATAGGAGTGAGATAAGAGAACCTCAGGATAAATGCAGGATAATGTCAGATAAAATAGTTCATAATCCTTTCTACTCCTAGATTTAGAATTAAAATATCAGGATTAAAGGAGGAAAGTTTTTAGGTGCAACTTTGCCATTAAATAATAACCATAAATATATGAAAAAACACATTCCTCATTAAAACTCTCAATAAAATAGGTATAGAAGGGAAATTTCTCAACATAATAAAGGGCATCTATGCAAAACCAACAGCCAACATCATTCTTAATGGAGAGAGGCTGAAAACATTCCCCTTGAGAACAGGAACAAGACAAGGATGCCCTTTATCGCCACTCCTATTTAACATTGTGATGGAAGTTCTAGCTAGAGCAATAAGGCAAGAAAAAGAAATAAAGGGCATCCAAATTGGTAATGAAGAAGTTAAACTGTCCCTATTTGCAGATGACATAATACTATATGTAGAAAACCCAGAAGACTACATTAGAAAACTACTGGAACTAATAGAAATATTCAGCAGAGTAGCAGGATACAAGATAAACATACAAAAATCAGTTGGATTCCTATACACCAATAAAGAGAACGGTGAAAAGGGAATCAGGAAAACAATACCATTTATAATAGCCCCTAAAAAAACAAAATACTTAGGAATAAATCTAACCAGGAGTGTAAAAGACCTATACAAAGAAAACTACAAAACACTACTGCAAGAAATCAGAAGAGATCTATATAAATGGAAAAACATACCATGCTCATGGATAGGTAGACTCAACCTTGTGAAAATGACAGTTCTACCCAAAACAATTTACGAATACAGTACAATCTTGATCCAAATACCGACAACATTCTTTAAAGAGATGGAAAAACTAATCATTAACTTTACATGGAAACGGAAGAAGCCCCGGATAAGTAAACCACTATTGAAGAAGAATGAAGTAGGAGGACTCGCACTGCCTGACTTCAGAACCTACTATACAGCTACCATAGTCGAAACAGCCTGGTACTGGTACAACAACAGATACATTGACCAATGGAACAGAATTGAGAACCCAGGTGTACATCCATCCAGGTACGGTCACCTGATCTTCGACAAGGGCCCAAAGTCCATCAAATGGGGAACAGACAGTTTTTTAACAAATGGTGCTGGCAAAACTGGATGTCCATCTGCAAAAAAATGAAACAGGACCCATACCTCACACCATATATAAAAACTAATTCAAAATGGATCAAAGACCTAAATATAAAGCCAAAAACTGTAAAGTTCATAGAAGAAAAAATAGGATCAATGCTAGAGGCCTTAATACATTGCATTAACAGGATACAAACCATAACCAACAACACACAAACTCCAGAAGGTAAGCTAGATAACTGGGATCTTCTAAAAATTAAACAGTTATGCTCATCAAAAGACTTCACGAAAAGAGTGAAAAAGAGAACTTACAGACTGGGAAAAAAAATTTGGCCATTACAAATCAGACAAAGGTCTAATCTCTAGAATTTACAAGAAAATCCAACACCTCTACAACAAAAAAGACAAATAATCCAGTTAAAAAATGGGCTAAGGAAATAAACAGACACTTCACCAAAGAAGTCATTCAAGCAGCCAACAGACACATGAGGAAATGCTCCTGATCATTAGCCATTAGAGAAATGCAAATCAAAACTACAGTGAGATACCATCTCACCCTGGCATTACTGGCACGAATAAAAAAAACTGGAAACAACAAATGTTGGAGAGGATGTGGGGATATCAGAACTCTTATGCACTGCTGGTGGGAATGCAAAATGATACAACCATTTTGGAAAATGATATGGCGCTTCCTTAGAAAACTAGAAATAGAAATAGCATATGATCCAGCAATCCTACTCCTAGGAATATATCCTAGAGAAATAAGAGCCATCACATGAATAGACATATGCACCATATTCATTGCAGCACTGTTCACAATAGCAAAAAGATGGAAACAACCTAGATGCCCATCAACAGATGAATGGGTAAACAAACTGTGGTAGATACACACAATGGAGTATTAAGCAAAGATAAAGAACAATGATGAATCTGTGAAGCATCTCATATAACATGGATGAATCTGGAGGGCAATATGCTGAGTGAAATAAGTCAATCACAAAAGGACAAATATTGTATGAGACTACTACCATAAAAAGTCACGAAAAGGTTTACATATAAAAAGAAAAACAATCTGATGGTTACGAGGGAGGGGAGGGGTAGGGGAACGCTAAATAGACAATAGATAAGCAGTAACTTTGGTGAAAGGTAAGACAGTACACAATGCTGGGGAAGGCAGCACAACTTGTACAAGGAAGGGTCTTGGAAGCTCCATAGACACATCCAAACTCCCTGAGGGACCAAATTGCTGGGCTGAGGGCTGTAGGGACCATGGTCTCCAGGAAGATCTAGCTCAGTTGGTATAACATAGTTTATAAAGAAAATGTTCTACGTTCTAACTTGGTGAGTAGCGTCTGGGGTCTTAAAAGCCTGTAAGTAGCCATCTAAGATACTCCGCTGGTCTCACCCCTTCGGGAGCAAGGGATAATGAAGAAAACAAGATACAAGGGAAAGATTAGTCCAAAGGGCTAATGGACCACAACTACCACGGCCTCCACCAGACTGAGTCCAGTGCAACTAGATGGTGCCTGGCCATCACCACTGACTGCTCTGACCAAGATCACAACAGAGGGTCCCAGACAGAGCTGGAGAAAAATGTAGAACAAAATTCTAACTCACAAAAAGACCAGACTTACTGGCCTGACAGAGACTGGAGAAACCCCCAGAGTATGGCCCCTGGACACCCTTTTAGTTCGGTAATGAAGTCGCTCCTGAGGTTCACCCGTCGGCCAAAGATTAGACAGCCCCATAAAATCAAATGAGACTAATGGGGCACAACAGTCCAGGGACAAGAACTAGAAGGCAGGAGGGGACAGGAAAGCTGGTAATAGGGAACCCACGGTTGAGAAGGGAGAGTATTGACATGTCGTGGGGTTGTTAACCAATGTCATAAAACATTATGTGTACTAACTGTTTAATGAGAAACTATTTTTTCTGTAAACTTCCGTCTAAGGTACAATAAAAAATTTTTTAAAAATATGAAAAGGGGAAGATTTATGGCAGTCTTTAAAAGATAACTCCATATATGGCCTAGTTGGAAAGTGTTATTATTGGATCCAGTATATTAGAATATTTTAAGTGAACTTACATGCTAATACTTGAAGACAGTAAAGTTTCTAAATAAAAAATAAATATCTCTTGTAAATTAATGAAAAAATACAGATTAGCAAACAATTTACTGGAAGTATGGGTTAGGGGCTAGAACAGTTAGATGGATTAATAACTGGTTGTAATATTTTATCAAAGGATACTGATCAATGGAGGGAGGACTGGGTTCAACTCTGTTTTATCTATCAAACTAATCACAGTGTTAAATGCTAAAAAGCTAGAGGAGACAGCAGATGCATTTGACTAGGGAAACAAGATCCCAAACATCTGTGATGCATTGGAGCAAAAAGAATGAAATTTAATAGGAAGAGTCTAACCCGTTAAACCAACTGCATTGCCATCGTGTTGATTCCAACCCATAGCGACTCTATAGGACAGAGTAGAACTGCCCCATAAGGTTTCCAAGCAGCAGTTGATGGATTCGAACTGCTGACCTTTTGGTTAGCAGCTGAGTTCAGGAAAAATCTAGACTTCTTCAGAGTATCGATGTTTTTTTCTTTGTGTTTTTCTTCCATTTTTACATCTTTCTGCACCCTGAGATTAGTTGAATCATGGTTTCATTTTTGTCAATAACTTTTTAATCTATCTGAAATATGTTTTTGTGTATGGCATACAATAGGGATCAACTTATTCAATTTTGTTTCTGGCCATATTAAATCATATCCTGACAGTCCTTACACATACTGTGTACTTATATAAATTTAAGTTTATTTTTGAGATGTCTATTCTGTTTCATTAATCTAACTATCCATTTTGTTGTCAGATTTTAATGTTACAATGAATACCTTTTGACATTTTACAATCCAAGTTTCCCTAGTCTCATTTCCCAGTATCTTGTTGGTTACTATTATTTCCAGCTTGTTTTTCAAGATATAGAATCTATTTTTTCAAGTAAAAAATAAAATCCTACTAAGATTTTGTAAATACTTTTTGGGAGTACTCTCTATTTTTACAACTCTTTATTTATGTCCCTCAATAAATTTATGAAATGTGGATTCAGAGAAATGATTGAGAATGCTTCCTAAACTACTTGAAGCAGTAAGATTCACATCCCCTTTTTTTTTTAACCTTTAAGGTCTTTATGTGCATGCAGTAAAACCGCCATGATTTTCAAGAGACAAAGAAACCACAAACCGCACATGTTCGAAAAACTACTTCATTTTGGTTGTGTTTTGAAAGTAATGAGGAAATAATAATCCTTAAACTACAAAGTGGAAAAACAATTGTGTGTGTGTGTACAATTCACAGTAACAAAATTGCATTAAAAGAAAACTGCCCAATTGCACACTATTCATATATTGAAAGGGACAAGGTAAAATCAAGTAAAGAGTATGTTTATTTTAACCAGCAATTAAACCAGCTTAACTATTAAAGGAATATGTCAGCCTACAATGGGACCATTATGACTTACGCTATCCATTTTCCCCTTCCTCCTTCAAGACAAGAGCCTGATTTTTTTGGTGGTCATATTGCTGTTCAGTTAAAGGGCTACATACCCAGTCTCCCTTATAGATAAGTAAAGCTGTGTGGCAAAGTTTTGATTGTGTGCCCTTCTTTGCCCCTTCTTCTATCCTGCTGGCTAAAAGGGGGATGTGATGATTGGAAGTTTAACAGCTGTACTGGGCCATGAGGACAGGAGGTATACTGTAAATGTGGAAGGAGCCTGGGTCTCTGATGAATATACTGAAAAGCCCTACCAACTTAGCCCCAAAATTCTTTTATTTGTAATAGAAATAAACTTCTATCTTATTGAAGATACTATTTTCATTTGTTATATGTTGCTGAACCCAATGCCAAATTATATACCACCACTGCCCAGTAAGATCAAAGTTTGTGGAACTCAATTTATTATAAGTATTTTTGCATCGAAATTCCTCTTTATATTACTATTGCTATAAAAAATTCACGATGTCCAAGTCAATAAATTTTAATCGAAGAATTTTTATGTCCAAAAGTTTCCAGGAAACAATAAATGACTGTTAATTTTCCTAGACCTCATTTTGCCCAGATTTTTTCCATCAATTTCAGCACTTTTGGGTAGAAACAAAGAATATATTTATAAAAATCACAAATACCAAATAAAAATAACCTAATTGTCTTACCGTTTAAGTCTCAAAATTGAAATTTAGTTCTGACCTCTGTTGTCTCAAAAGACAGTACAGTATATTTTAATGTGATATCATATATATAGAATATTTGAACTTTCATTTTTCTTATTTTACTGCTCTGGCTAGGACTTCTAGTACAATGGTGAATAGGAGCAGTGATAGTAGATGTATGTCTCATTTCTTATTGTAAAGGGAGTGCTTCTAATGTTTCAGCATCAGGATGATGTTTGCTGTCGGTCTTTGTAGATAACCTTTTATCTGACTAAGAAAGTTCTTTTCTATCCCTAGTTTGCTAAGAGTTTTTATTATAATGGGTCACTAGATTTTTATGAACTACTTTGTGTGAAACTATTAACATAATAATATTCTTTTCTCCTTTATTAATATGGGAAATTTCTTAATAGATTTTCTGATGTTAAGCTGTTCTTTCACTCACTAGGTAAAACTTCCTGGGTCATGTTGCCTGTTTTAAATACATGGCTGGATTGAATTTGCTATTATTTAGTATTTTTGCATTTAACTTTGCAAGTGAAATTGGCCTATAATTTTCCATTATCTGCTCCCTTGTCTGGTTTTGATAACAAGGTCATGCAAGCTTTATAAAATGACTTGCGAAATAAACTTTTTTGTAAAATTTCTGGATCAGTTTATATAAGATTGGAATTCTTTTTACCTTGAATGTTTAATAGAACTTTCTTTTAAAAAAGGTCTCGGTCATTTGGGATTTTTGGTGAAAAAGTTTTTAACAACTGATTTAATCCCTTTAATGGTTATAGACCTTTTAGATTTTCTATTTTTCTTGAGTTAGTTTCAATGAAATATTTTTTCTAGAAACGTGTCCATTTTGATTAAGTTTTACTGATAATTTTCAGGTAGTAAGAAGAGTAGAAATGTGCCCATTTTGATTCCTTTATTGGTATTTTCCAGATAGTAAAAAGAATAAAAGTTAAAGGGACTTGGTTAAACTCCTAGTTTCATCATTAGCCAGGCATTTTATTCTAGGCAAGCCGCAAATATTCTGAATCTGCTTCCTCATTTATAAAATGGTCGTAATAATACATTTGATAATGTATTAATAGCTTTGTAGACTACATGGAATTATACTCTCAGATTGTATTAGTCTAAAACATAAATAATAAAATAGGCATTTTGATATTTCTAGCATTCTGTCTTTTTGGTGGTGGTGTTGGGGGAGGAGGTTCTAACAAGCTCCCAGCTGATGACAAAGCTGCTGGTCCATAGACTACACATTGAGTAGCGAGGGTATTTGGAACTCCTGTCATAGCTGCTTATATGTAAGGTGACTTATGACAAACATTTCAGAGTTGGTTAGGATGCTGCACTCCAGTAGCATGTGGAATGAGAGAAGGGAACTGTTTTGGGATGTAGTTAGGCTACACCTAAGGAAAAGAGGGATATGCTTTATTTTGTACCTTTATAGTACTGAAATGAAGACAGTTAATAGGTGTTTCGAGTGTGAAAAGAGAACTTATGAGTCCAAGCTTAATGTTAAAGTGATACTGTGCAGATTAGTTTCTGGAATAATGGCTGTTGGTTGGAAATGTATTTTTATCCAATTTCTACATTCATGTATAAGGGAAACCACTGATAATGTTGGACGTTTACTGTTTACACAGGGTAACTGTCATTAAATATGAAAGCTCAATTTCCATCCATGGCACTATTTGGAGTTTTGATTTGTCCTGTTTGTCCTTTTATTTAAACTAATTAAGACCATAACACCTATTGCTTCCATATATTCAGGAATATGCATGTTTTCCTTCTATATTACTGAATAGCACAAAAACGTGTGCTGAAGAGTCTCAGATGCCCTACTTTCAGAGTCAGTCTTTAATTATTAATGCTTTTTTCAAGCTCTTTGAAAGGTGCCATGTTTCCTGAAGTAACTGAGGCTTTATCTGGCTTTATATTATGATGGGAAATTAATAAATGAGTATGAGAACTGGGGAAATGAAGTGTGAAATTGTGTGGTATTTCAACGTATGAGATTGCTTTGTGATCTATATTTTATCATATATGGTCACATTTAGTGGTGAATTTTCTCATGGGTCAACAAGCCGTTAGGCTGTACTGGTTTCTCTAAAACATCAGACCTGGAGGGTAGAACACTGTATAACTATACCACTGGCCCAGCTGCAAGAGTCTCTTCTGTTTCCTGGGTTGTTGTGCAGACTTGCTTCTTAGGACCTTGTTGATGCATTTTTCCTCTTCTTCCTGCCTTAGAATAGTCCTGATGGTGGAAACAGGAATGACACACAAAGCTACCCTCGAGAGGCTCTCTTTCTCACTGGTCTCCTGCCTCTAATCTGTCACTTCAGTTTGTTCATGGCTTTAGCTTGCCCTGACATCAGGTTGGCCCTGACTCTGCATGAATTTTCAGTTCAACTATCTTCTCATTTTCTCACTTTTCAAATTTCCTGGGATAGGTATCTGGATTGGCTCAGTTAGAGTCAGGTGGCCAAAGCTGGGTAGTGGGGTCACCTCTTATATGGGACTGCCCCTTTCAGAGGCTGAGAGTGTGTGATTGGTGCTTCTGCTCTGATTCCATTACCCAAGGGTGGAAAGTCGATCCTTCCTCTTTCTCCCAAGTCCTACTTTACTGGGCTCCTAAATGTACATTTTTACTTACTCTTCACTCAAAGAGTATAAACTTATAATATCTCACTTGATATTAAGAAACCCTTCTTTAAAGCCTAGGGTTTCTTTCCCTCACAAGGCTTCCTTGCCAAGTAAAAAGAGCAAGTTCAGATTTTTGAATGGGCATGATTTCACTGGGCTCATTATACAATCTTTGTTTTGGTGAAGGCAGAGGACTCGACTCTTTGTTTATTTGGGAAGAAAAAAACTGCAGTAAAATTCAAGAGATAAAATTGACTTGTTTTATCCTTTGTGCTATGAAAATTTATCTATTCGAGTGAGCTAAAATTAGTAAAATTACATTTAGGTTAGTATCACTAAGCTCTCTAAACCACCTCCTAAGACTATTCCAGTGAGATTGCTTTAGATGATAAGGGGCAGACTTTTCTAGGAAAAGTTATTTAGGTGGAAATATCCTGAAGAAACTCAATTAAAACTGAAATTGGTCAGAAAATTTAAGTTTTCTTTTTAAATAAATACCACATCCTACAAAATTTTCCGTGATACCCTATTTTGAGAATTTATCTTATGGAATACCAATTCTGTAATAAGACTAAGAGCATGGTAAAGATTTTATTGATTATTACTATAAAAAAATAATGGTTTTTTGATGGACCTATTAAAGATAAACTGACAAACTTCTTGACAAACTTCTTGCTGCATACTGAGACTTGAAGAATATTATAGAGTGATTTTCCTCTGTGGGTGTTAGGAAGAAGGTATGCTTAAAGAAAGGAAGAACTAGGTATTTTAATTATAAAAAAAAAAAAAATATGTCCTATTTCTCTGCATTACCTTGTCTCTCTCTCTCTTTTTTTCAAACCAGGAGTCATAGAACTTGCTTGTTCTTTACTTTTCCTGTCTGGAAGGAGAGATTGTTGATACCTGTTCTGCTTTCTCCTTATGATTGTTTTAGGGAATCGTGTGAATGTACCTTATTAACTTGTAGTTTAGAAAGATATGGCACTGTTGGGACCTAGTATGTACAGTAAAGGGAAAAAAAGATAACCAGTACATGGCCCCTGCCCTAAAGGGGCTTTTAATCCACTATGGAATTTAAAATTGGGTGATTTTATGGAAAGCATCATGTCCTAGTGGTTAACATTTAACTTAGGGTTCAGACAAATCTAGTCTCCTTGCCTGAATAGTCTTAAGTCAAAAGATTTGGAGTGGAGCATGGTACTATTTTAACCAACCCTTCAGATAATTCTTATCGTTAGGCAGGTTTGGGAAATACTGACAAATAATTTCACATACATTTTCTTTATTTGTGAAATTGGGGATAAAGCAGAATGCCCTGCCCGTAAAATTGTGACAAAGTGTGAAAATGCTAATACTCCTGAAAGTACCTATGTGGTGCTTGGCACTTGATAGGTGCTTAGTAAATAGTAGTTACCCTTCCTTCGAATAAAAGAAAGAAGGAACACCCCAGGGCAAGTAGAAAAAAGTGTTCTGGAAGTTCAGAGCAGGAGGAGGAAGAGCTTACTTGCCCTGGGGGAGGAGAAGAGGGCAGTTCCCTGCGCAGGCCAATTACTAACCTCAAGATAGCATGTGTGATGGTTTAGTGGGCAAGCCCTTGTGTCTTATAGAACTTGGTCCTACAAAACTTGGTTTCAAATCCTAGCCCTTCCACTGAATAGTCAAGTAACCTAGAACAGGTCCCTTAACCTCTGTGTGTACCAGTTTTCTCACTTACACAATAAGGATAATAATAAAACCTAACTCATAGGTTGTTGTCAAATGGTAATCCATTCATTCATTCCATTCATTCATTCATTCAACACATATTTTTGAGCACCTGCTAGTTGTCAGGCATTGCTCTGGGTGCCAGGGATATAAGCAGTAAGCAAAGACACAGAGAACCACTATGTGGATGGTACTCAAGAAATGGGAGCCGTTATGCAATAATACAAACTCAGCCAGCCCTGTTGTCTGATTTATATGTTACTATGACAGAGATGTAAGTTATAGGGCTTCAACTATTTGGCTGAAACCACAGAATCAAAGTCATAGTCCTTAGCTGGAAGGGACCTCAGAGCTGCCTTGGGATGTTGCAGATATTGCGCGTTGTATACTAGGTTGATAGCTGTTGATGCACAGTCAGTGAGTGTGTGCCACAGTTTATTTTCCTAAAAGTGGTGATTGATTGATCAGAGTCTGATCCAGACACATGCTCCTGTTAAATCCCTCATGTATGAGCAGTGCCCACATTTTGAAGTACTTGGTGGTGACTTGTAGTCATTGACCATGGAATACAATAAATTTAACAGGTCTAGATTATATGCACGTGTATATTTGGAAGGCAGGGTATTGACAAGGAAAGGAGAAGGAGAGACAGGAGTAAGGATATACCACTTTGACTTCAGTTTTATCAGGCACATAATTAGTCAGCCACAGTTAGCCAGTTACTATCAAGATTATCATATTAGCAGATTATTGTACTGACCAATTTGTTCCAGGTCTATTATTTATTTTGCTGGAGACCCTCTTTGTGTAGTTGGCATTGGTAGTGCATCAAAACCATGAATAAGGATGGTGGCAACGTACTGTTAGATAAAAGCTGGTTACTCCTTGTTGGAGTGTTATGGTAACAGAAATAGTCAAGAAAACTGGGTCTAGTAATAGCTAGCAGCAGGAGATTTAAGACAGATAGAGGGAGGCTATTATTACGTTTTGGAAGCATTGTTCTTGGACACAAATGTGCGACTTCTTCACGAATTCCCAAAGCTCAGAATTAGCACAGTAAGCTTTTGTGAAAATTAGTACTGTTTGTGCATTTTGTTGATAATGTAGATGTTACACTAAAGATATTTAACAATTTTATGAATGAGAATTCGGTTTATATTTTCAAAACTTAGTTTAGGAAACAATTTTCTTCACCTTAAAATAGCTTCAGTTTATGGATAGAAATTTAAACACATTTTTATTTTAAAAAGTCATTGATGTACACATTATTTTCCAGAAAACAAATTACTGCTTTCATAGTTTAGCTTCCAACCATCATGTCCTTTGTCAGTTGCCTGTGCCTTCTATATTTATCCACTATCATAACATATATTTGGATTTTTCGGTTTTTTTTCTTTTCACATTTGAGATGGTTGGACAGATAGTCAAGTTTTCCTCAATGTCATTCAACTAATAGAATAGATTCCTGTCTTTTGGAGAACAAAAATATTGAATGGAACATGAATAAAAATATGCAAAACAAATAGTGGCTTTTTCATAATTCCACAAGTTAGTGAACTCCCTGGCACCTCCTGTTTCTTTGGTTCATATGAAGCCTCTGCTCTTGCCAAGAAGCAAATAAGCACTTTGTAAAGTCATCACTTACCAGTGGTTCCTGATGCTTCAGAAACGAGGAAACTGTTTCCTCCCTGCTTGTTCTGTGGTCTGAACTAAGTAGGAGTCAGTGAGAACTGAAGTGCACATGCTGTGTGCTCATGGGGCTATCACATGGATTTTCCCTTATTACCTTCTCTGTTTGAATCTTGGCCACTAACTAGATTTAATTCAGCATTATTGGAAGGGGGTGAGGGTGACGGGAATAGGAGACTCTTGTTATGTCTGGTTCCCTTCACATGTCAAAACACCACCTTATGCCCTCGTGCTAAGCTCTTATCTTTTTATTCTCACCCAGATATGACATTTTAGAAGCAAGATTCAGAGTCTTATATAAGTGAAAGTGGAATGGTTTTGCAGTATACCCAGTTTTGTTAGCCAGTTTAGGTTTGGTTGACCCAAGGAAATGAAGACCCAAGGAAAGAAGGGCAAGCAGAGAGAGATCATGGGATTAATAGTCTGACTTGGATCCCAAATGCCTCTGGAGAGATGCTGTTGGTTTCGGACTCTTAAACCAGTAGCAGATATTATTATTCATCAAATTTAAATGATAGAAAACTCTGGAATACCCTGACTTTTGCAGAGTGGTTAAGAACTTCTAGGCCGTGATTTTCAGAGTTGATCTTTACCCTATCTGCATCAGAATCACCTAAGGACACTTGTTTAAATGCATATTCCAGGGTCCTACCTAGAGCTACTAAATCTGAATCAGTAAACGTGGGCCCTAGAATTTGCATTTTAAGTTTTCAGGGTGATTCTAGAGTTTGAGCCATGCTGTGCTATGGGCTCAGATTTAGGAAGACCCAAAGGTGATCTGGATCCCGAAGACTTTCTGCTGAAAACAGCTTCCTGGTTCTGCCTCTGTCCTTGCCTATCTAGACCTGAGCAGATAGACTTCAGTGAGAACAGGATTGACCTCAGAGCAGAGGTTCTCACCTAGAAAACTTAAAAAATTACATATGCCTGGCCCCGTCCCCAGAAGTTCTGAATTAATAGGTCGGGACTTAGGCATTGATAGGTTTTTTAAGCTTTATAGATCCTATAGTAAAAGGTTTCTTGGGTCAGGCAAGCTCATGACTTTTCTTATCTAGTCTTTAATTTGGCTCCAAGATATTTCCATGCTCCTAGTTTGCTCGTGGGTGGACATAGACCAGAATAAGATTGATGCTAGAGTATATTGGTCTTTGTGGAGTAGTTCCTCTCTTCCTGAGTGATCCTCATGGTAGAAACTATTTTAAAGTAAAGTATGCGGAGTCCTTTCATGGTTATTGTCTTCCTTTGTCCTCACAGAATCACTATGATGTAAAGAAGGCAAGAATAAGTTTTGTTGCTCTCCTTTCAATACTTAAAGCCCTGGTAGCACAGTAGTTAAGAGTTCGGTTGCTAACGAAAAGGTTGGCAGTTTGAATCCACCAGCCAATCTTTGGAAACCCTATGGGGCAGTTCTGCTGTGTCCTATAGGGTGACTATAAGTCAAAATCAACTCGATGGCAGCGGGGTTTTTTTCAATACTTAGCATGAGTGCTGAAAAATTTAGTGTGAGAACAAGCTTGGACATGATATATAGACTTGAATTAGCTTGTTTCAAGAGCAATCTAAAGAATATTCCTTGACCATTAATGAATCCACAGTTATGGAATACTTGGGTCTGTCCTATTATTAAATGTAAAGGAATTTGAATAATTTACCTCTTTACCTCCCGTTAATTAAGTTATAGTTTCATCAAAATACAGTCTTATTTTATTCTAGGTAGCTAGGACTCTCATTGCAATCCTGAACAAATGGCTAAAGCACACATTTTAAATCTCTAAATATGCTGACAATTTCAATGGAATTAGATAAGAAATGGAATAGGAGGAAGTGTGTGGTACTTTCTTGCCACAGATTACTTTTTTTTTATGCTTCATTAATGGTAAAGCATTTGTTTTACTTTGAAATATCTAGTTACACCTTTATACTTAAGCTGATGAAATTAAATAGAAATTAGCCTTTCTTCCATTGAAAGAGGCATTCTATGTACAAATGTCATAGAGTAGTAGAAGTTTAGTGATATTTCAGCTACAAAAGCTACTTTGAAATACCAACAACAAAAATCATTGCTGCTACATTTTACCACTGCTTTACTATTTAGAGGTAAACAGTTGTTTTTCTAAGAAAGATAAATATTGAATACTTTAAACTTTTATTGATTATTGAGAGGTGTTTCTTCATCTTTTCTGATTTTTGTGTTTGACATGTGACATAGAGAGAAAGAAAAGTGCCAAAACTGTGGATGTTTTGAGTGTCATTCAGTTGAATTTTTAAAATTATACTCCATCTAATGATATTTTTGTTCTAAAATTACTGGTTAAGTCCTTAAACACAGTGTCTTATCTAGAAATATTGAAGCTCTGTCAGAAATTTGAGTGTGTGTAGTTTGAAAATGGCTATCATATAATGGAAAATCGTACTTCTAATACAAAACATAGAAAGTAAGAATCAATATCATGTTATTGACTTTTACAGGTGGACAGAGTACAGAAGAACAAACAGTGATTCTGGTGGTGTGTGTGCCTGAGTACTTGTCAGAATACTGGACAGGAAAGGGACACGTTGGGGGGAGTGTTTTATACCTTTCATAAAAGGGCCTTGGTAAAAGTCTGTAAAGCACTGATCTCTCAATATTCCCAGTGAACATCCTCTGCCAACACACTGCCCTGTTCACCCCTTACCTGGAATACCTGCTGCAAAATTTAATGCAAGTCTCTACTTCTTCATGGAACCTGTTTTAATCATTCTACTCCTTAAGGATCTCCCCTTTTCTCAATGGCTTGGTACTTATTTTTTTTTTAGACACACAGCATCCAGTGTATGCTCCCCTGAGTTATTAATTTTCTTTTTAATTACATAATTAATGGATGGTTCAGTGGTATATTTCTTGTCTCTCATCCAGAAGGCCAATGAAATGCTTTTCTTAGAAAGACAGTATGTTGGGAATAGAGGAAACACTGGAGTAAGGAGGCAGGAGATATTTTATCCTTAGTTTTGTTCCGAGTTTGAAGAAGGTACTTTGAGCAGAACATTTAATCTGCATTTGTTTCTTTCCTTGGCTATTAAATATGAGAATTGAACTAGATGATCTCCAGATATGCTACTTTAAAATTACATCTCTTCGGTCTTCATGTTCAGTGTAGCAGATCAAGTCCATGATTTTTATCTTGTCTACCTCCTCAAATCCCTTTCAAAAGATTAAAAAAAAAACTAAAAAGTTATAATCGTGCAAAGATAAAGAGAATAGGAGATACTCTATAGCAAATAAAAGAGGTTAGCACATATTTGGAAAGTGGATAGGGGTAGAGCAAGAGCTGCTTCAACTATGCGAGTGCCCTTCGAGAGTCTGCTCCAGCCTCCTCGCTCTGCCCTGCTCCCACAACACTAGCAGCATGTTTTACCCTGTCCGGAGTCAGGAGCAGTCTTCCCTGGAGAATTGAAAAGCCCTGGAGTGGAAGGAGAATACTGTATATACTGGCCTATGGGGATTCTCACAAAGAAAAGGCCAGTTTGATGTGCATTCATTCTCTAGTGCAGCAGCAGTCAGCTTGTTAATGTCTCACTCTTTAAATGTAAATACACAGCCAAGAATCACCAGACTTTTTAGGGAGATGTCTGACTTCAAAGAGAAAATTCAAAACAAAGGGAAAAAAAGGAATTCAGGTGGAACAAACAATGTAGGGAGGAATCGAAAATAGAACTAGTTGAAGAGTAAAGTTGAAGAAATCTCTTAGAAAGAAGGACGGAAACAAAAGAGATAGGTAATAGAAAGGAAGTGGTAGAAAAATTTGAGGATCATCCCAGCAGGTCCAACAACCAAATAATAGCTCTAAAAGAGAATACAGAGATTGCTATGGCAGTAACACGGATTGGAGCCGCCTGCCGCCATAGCCAGTTCTGAGACGGGTGAGGTGAGCAGCAAGATGTTTCTTATATATTGATATATAGGAGACAGAGGGGAATAGATTCCTCCAAAAAACCCGTCTCCCCCACTGGAGATCGGCTGAAGTCTTTTATAGGGACAGGATTATGGATCTTTTGCGGTAGTTTCCCCTTGAGGTGATGATGTCTTAGATGAGTTAACCTTCTACTGGTCTTCTTAGAGGTTATCTGGTGACATCCTTGGGGATTATCTGCTTTTCTTGTCACAAGATGGGTGTTTTGTTTGGTTTTTCATTCTTAGATCATTATCACTTGTTTTCCACCCTCCAGGGAGGAACATCAGTTAATCTTCAACCTTTTTGTAGAGACTGGAACTGGAGGGAAAAATCATGAGACAATGTGGTGGTGAGCAAAGGGGAGTAAATAATAGTGAGCCGGGCCTATGCAGCCTCTTCCAAGATAATTAGAAAATTATAAGAAAGTTTATCAGAAGAATAGGTTATGTCTTCAGATTGAAATGGCCTAGCAAGATGAATAAGAAATACCCAGGACAATGGATGAGAACAAGGCCTATATTAGTAACAGTTCATAACAGGAGGCCCCAGAGAAAATTCTAAAATCTTCCAGAGAATGGCTAAAAGAAAGGTGGCGGGTGTGGGGAGTGGGGTGGGTGGAGAAGGAAGCAGACAAATCACAAATAAATTATGAAGAAGCAGAATGGCACCAGACTTCTTAACAACAGGATTTTAAGTGAGAGGATAGAGGAATAATGATCTTAAAATTCTGAGAGGAAGTAATTGTCATTGTATAATTCTGCATCCAGCCGGACAATCAAAAGTCAAGCTAAAACAACAATATTCCAAGCATGGTTCAGGAACCATGCCCTAGTTTCTGAACTCCAGTAAAGATAAGGTATACAAGAATAGTAATAATCGTAAAACACTAATTTTTAGTGGAGAACAATACTCATGTAACTTTAACAATGTAAATATTGATTTAACCAAAAATTGTGATATAAGTTTCTTGGAAAGCTGGCAGGAGGGGGAGAGGGGCCTAAGAGACTTTACATTCTCATCTATCAAAGTAGTAAGGAGTCAACAGATAATTAATAGAAATGTGAATTGAGCGTTTTTGAAACACGAGCATATTTGGAAAAATGAAGGCAAATACCAGAATAAACAATTCTGACTCATAGCAACCCCGTAGGACAGAGTGGAACTGCCTCGTAGGGTTTCCAGGGCTGAAATCTTTATGGAAGCAGACTGCGTATCTTTCTCCTGAGGAATGGCTCTTGAGTTCCAACTGCCAGCCTTTTGGTTAGCAGCCAAGCGCTTAACCATTGGGCCACCAGGGCTCTCATACTAGAATAGTCAGCTGAAAGAGTGGCAAAGAATTGCATCTGAGGAGCAGGACTTGGGGTAGTTGGACAGAGGACTGTTGCTTTCATTATAAGTTTTTTAGAGTATTATTTGACTTTTAAGTATGTGTATATACTACTGTGATTTTAAAAATTTAACAAAATTTATGTTCTACCTCTAAAACTAGATACATACTCAAATTTAGTATGTATCATTTTCTCAAGTTTCAGTGTGAGACTCTGAAGATATATGTGGTATCTCTGTATCCCTTGTTTCTATTCATCTGCCAAATGTTTATGTCAAGCTATTGTTGTGTGCTGGGTACAGAGATCTAAGAGTGGGAATAGGTAGGATGAAACTCCGTTTTATTGGATTGAAAAAAGAGTTTCTTTTCCCCTAAACTCTTGATTTTTATAAGGCCTTAAATTTAGTGCATAGTATAGGAGTCAGCGTGGAGGGCGTCGGCTTGAAATTCACACCGACTCTCTTTAACTGATACACACTTCTTCATAAACTCCCATCCTGCTGTGTTGCTGGGAAGTAATTAAATTTGTTTACTAGAATTATCTGACTCTTGGGCATTAACATTCTCTTTTCGTGTAAATATTTGGTTAATCTCTAAGTTCAAGTAGAAGGACTATTTTTTCTCTTACATTCTACCTTCCTAAGGGAGTGTCTGAGCTCAGGCTAAAGGAGCAGCCTTCCTCTGAGCATCACCTGTCTCTGGCAGAGAGGAAAGAGTGTGGTGAAGTACACAATGGCTTTTGAAACTTCGACTTCGATTGACATAATTCATTTCTGATCCTCATTCATTGGCTACTGGAGCCCAGGTGGCGCAGTGGTTAAGCACTGGGCTGCCAACCAGAAGGTCGTTAGTTTGAATCCACCAGGCGCTCCTTGGAAACTCTATGGGGCAGTTCTACTGCATCCTATAAGGTCTCTATGAATTGGAATCGACTAGACGACATTGGGTTTGGTTTGAGTTTCATCAGCTAAAGGAAGCCACACTTTACTTCAGAGTTTGAGAAAGAACAGTTGTGCCATGGGAACAGAAAGAAAATGGTAGAAGTTGGTGGATCGTACTCTTGACTTCCCTGTCCAGCTGGGTCACAAGCTACACAGGTGTGGGGAACTGAGTTATATCTCTCTTACAGCAGATATAGTGCCCTATAAAAATTAGACTCTTGGGAAATTTTGAAATGAAAAATAGAGAAAAATGTAGAGGTAGAAGAGCAATAATAGTCACTGATGACCGTTAGGTCTGAGATTCAAATTTATGAATTTGTGGAGTAAATATGAGGGGAGAGGAAACTCATTAGCAGGTTCCATTTTAGGAAAGCAAAAAGCAGAGTACTATACCAATTGAATCTGTGTGGAGCAGGAGGGAGGTGGGATTGGGAGAACCTGAGACTAAATGTGTGACAACTCTGCTGAGTAATCAGATGCAGTGTCCATTTGTTTAGAAAATACTATTTTATTTTGATGAAACTGTGATTGCTTCTCCTTAGAAATTTTCATAATTTCATTAATGTTGACTTTCTCCTTAGGAGAAAAATTCAAATACAGGTTTCAAGAATGTGAGTGAAATACTTAGGTTGTGTGCATATGTATTTTGATTATGTATTGGAGCATGTTGCATAATTAAACTTAAATATTTTAATGATATCTCATTTGCTATATCCTTGGAGGAGGATTTTAACTCAATAAAGAATTTCCCCTCTAGTGTGTTCTGTTTTTACATAACAAAGACTGCCTTAATGAACTTTTATCTCATTACAATGTAATACCAATAGTGATTTAAATATCAAAATGCAAGGGAAAATTTATCATTAGTTTTATTCCTTTTTAGGCAAATAATTAATACTGCATAATCCATTCATTTTTCTGATCTTAAAATTAGCATTCGGTTAAGATAAAACTTAACCGTTAAAAGATGCTGACCTCTTTGATAGCGAGCAAGTTTTTGGTATTTTGTGGAAAGATAATGAAACAATTGCAAAGTTTCAGGAACAAGAAATGAATTAGGCCATCTGAAAATGGTAATTTGGCTAAATCGGAATGAAACAATTGATACTATTGTTTTAATATTCTAAAAAAAATCTAGCATTGAATTCAAGAGAAAGTGTGCATTAGTGTTGTATTATTTTTTTATGGAGGAAGGATTTTTACCTTTTTTTTTTTTAGCCTTGGTTTATTGATCAAATGATATTTTAAAATTTATTTTCCCATTATATTTGAATTAACTCCACTCTTATTTAACAATATCATTCTTTCATTTCTGTGTCATTCAACTTATCTTTGCTATTTAACTGTAGATGATGATGTCATGAAATGGGATACAGATTCCACCATGCCAATAAGTGCAGTAATCAGTACAATATGTTCATATTTCCTTAGACGTAGACCTAGCATGACCAACCTGGGAAGGCAGTAGGTACCCATCACTGAATCAACGATGCAGTCATCTGCAACTGCCATTATGATGGTGGGAATGACCAAGCTGGTCATACATAGACCATTAATTTTGAAGGTATTGACAGAGCCATAAATTTCCTTGAAAGTCAGAAGGAAAACTGAATTAAAAAAAGGGTCAGCTTCTCTTAAGTACATTCTGATCTATCTCGGGGCTGGTTTTGGGTATTACTGATTATTTTATAGATTTGTTTTATCAATGGAATTTAAAGAAGTTTGACGATGGCCTTAGTAGAGCTCGGCTGCTAAGCAAGATTGGCAGTTAGAATTCACCAGCTGCTCCTAGGAAACCCTATGGGGTAGTTCTCCTCTGTCCTATAGGGTCGTTATGAGTCAGAATTGACTTGTCGGCAGCGGGTTTGGTTTTAGTCTATTTTTAAATAATAGTACATATAATCGGTGTTAAATTTATAGCTTTTTGTACTTCTATGAATAGTACATTTAAGTTTCTATTTATTCTAATTTGGTTTGTATTTTTTTACCAAATCTTTAGGCATATGCCATTTCAAAAGAGATAACATGGCCTTTCAGTGGATATTACTAGTCTGGGTGTACATTGTTTTATCAATAGAATTTTAAATATTGTCATGAGTTAGTTGTATCATGAACAGAAGATTTTTATCTGCATGGTTTCTTCATTGTTTGAGACATAAACTTATAATGGAAATTCATGTGAATTAAATAATGTGAAGCAAATTTAAAAAAAAAATAAATTGGTGCATATATATTAACTTCTTAAATTCCACTTCAAAAAAATCATCTTCCAGCAAGGTAGTTCGTATAATTAGCCTACACAGGAGTAAATATTACATTTAATAGAGTCAAGTAAGTAGTAGTAAACTTGATTACTCATACTGCAGTTAGTACTCATAGTAGTCATATGGCACATTTCATCTCTAAAATGCTTCAGTATCATTAAGTCACATTTCTTTTTATATTCCTATAAAGAGATAGGCAAGTATTAAGTATCTGTCTCATTTAAATCCCAAGCACCTAGTTGGGTCTACTGTTTTACATTTTATTTGTTCACAGAAGATATCTAACTCCTTTTTGGAATATAAATGCATGTTATTTACCTCCACTGCTGATTTCTTTGGGCAGTCGGTTCTGCAAGCCTGCCTCTATATAGCTTCCTTAAGTCATGCTACACAAACTTGAGGCTATGACATACGGTACCTGTCAGTGCCAGTACCCAGTAAGTGTTTCCTAATGATCTTGAAATAACATTGGTAATTCTCTTGGAATAGAAATTATTATTCCTGATTTGTGGAGTTATTTAAAAGGATTTAGTTTAAGGTTTTATATTTTTTGCTGAAGGATAGAGTTACTGTTTTTGCTCTTTTTTTAGTGTTAGAAAGAGTATTTGAATTTGGTTCTTTTAGTCCTGTATTTTTCCTGACTCTTCAGAGATTATAGAATCCTCCATCTGAAGATGTTCTAGTATTCTGAAATATTACTTGAAGATGAGATATAAATAGATTCGGAAAGAACAGTGCAAAAATAGAAAAAAGGAAGATTTTACAGTTTGTCCATTGATAGAGCTGAACCTGAAACAAGAACTTAAATCTCTGTGCTGCTTTACTATTTTCAGAATTTGTTGAGATCTTTTTTTTTTTCCTCACAATAACCCTTTGGTAAAGTATTTATCAAAACCCACTACTATACGAGAGGGAACCAAAGTTCAGAAATGTGAAGTGACTTGTTCTGGAATCAATCCCTAAATTGGGACTCAGACCCATGATTTCTGATCTTCAGTCCAAGTCTGCATTCTCTGCTTTATACCAGTGAGTTATACCTGTTCCCCCAGAATTCACTGAATGGGGGTGATTTGGGGTGAGGCCCATAGTTACTGGCAGTAAGCAAATATTGTGTGATGTGGAATGAATAATATATCTCACACTTGTGTATTATTGATTTTAATTATGTTTGGTATAAAATAAATTCATTTAAAAGCATTACTGAATCAATAATAGTCTTTATGTATTTTCTTAATAAATACCCTCTATCAGGATAGCCTGGTGCTTAGTACCTCCTGCCCTGAAGTCAGCCAAACCCACATTTCTTTCCCTGCTCTACCTCTTCTGGCAACGTGATCTCAAGCAAGTTCCTTAACCTCTCCATGCCTCTACTTCCTTATTGGTGAAATGGTGATAATACTAGAACATAACTCATAGGCTGTTGTGAGAATCAAATGAAATGATACATGGAAAGTGCTTACGATACTGCCTGGCATTAGCAAACATTCAGTAATTGTTCAATATTATTATTTTTGTTTATTTTTTATTGTATTTTAGATGAAGGTTTACAGAGCAAATTAGTTTCTTATTAAACAATACACATATTGTTTGGTGACATTAGTTGCCAACTCTACCACATGTCAACACCCTCCCTTCTCGACCTTGGGTTCCTCATTACCAGTTTTCCTGTCCCCTCCTGCCTTCTGGTCCTTGTCCCTGGGCTGTTGTGCCCCATTAGTGTCATTTTGTTTTATGGGCCTGTCTAATCTTTGGTTGAAGGGCGAACCTCAGGAGTGACTTTAGTACTGAGTTAAAAGGATGTCAGGGGCCATACTCTCAGGGTTTCTCCAGTCTCTGTCAGGCCAGTAAGTCTGGTCTTTTTTTGGGAGTTAGAATTTTGTTCTACATTTTTCTCCAGCTGTGGCCAGGGCTGTCTTTTGTGATCCCTGTCAGAGCCGTCAGTGTTGGTAGCCAGATACCATCTCTGGTTTTGTGCTGGACTTTGTCTGCTGGAGGTTGTGACAGTTGTGGTCCAGTAGTCCTTTGGACTAATCTTTCCCTTGTGTCTTTGGTTTTCATCATTCTCCCTTGCTTCAGATGGGGTGGGACCAGTATAGTATCTTAGATGGCCACTCACAAGCTTTTAAGACCCCAGAAGCTACTCACCAAAGTAGGATGTAGAACATTTTCTTTATAAACTGTGTTATGCGAGTTGAGCTAGATGCCTCATGAGACCATGGTCCCCAGCCCTCAGCCCAGTAATTTGGTTGCTAAGGGAGTTTGGATGTGTCTGTGAAGCTTCCATGACCTTGCCTTGGTCAAGTTGTACTGACGTCCCCAGTGTTGTGTACTGTCTTACCCTTCACCAAAGTTCCCACTTATCTGTTGTCTAGTTACTGTTTTTCCTTCCCTATCCCCCCTCCTTAGTGTTCAATATTATTTCAGTAATTAATAGTACCCTAATTATGATATATAGGTCCACGAAATGTTATGATTTTAAAAGGGGATTTTCATACTTCAAAGATGGGAACCAGTTTACCATGCTGTACCGACTTGTGATTCTCTGTTTTGGTTAAAATTGGCAAACACAAGCTACTTCACATTTTTTCTGTGACTTGACAACTCAAGTGGTAGTTATGATATAAACTATGATTAGGGCGTATAATTTCAGT
The DNA here is from genome assembly GCF_000243295.1 of Trichechus manatus latirostris. Taxonomy (NCBI): domain Eukaryota; kingdom Metazoa; phylum Chordata; class Mammalia; order Sirenia; family Trichechidae; genus Trichechus; species Trichechus manatus. Next base: position 19,478,100 of record NW_004443968.1, read on the forward strand.
AATAGAGAGAAGGCAAATGTGATCAACTGGTTGTGCTTGGGCCTCACTTCCTTGGAGTGATACTGCTAGGACCGTGCCCTGTGTGCTCTCTCAGGCCTGGAGGATCATGGGCCTCTGCTTTTTTTGGTTCTCATTTTCAGTTCTAGGGTATATTACAAATCACTATGGGAAGCCTCATAAAGAAGATTAAAAACTGGGAAAGAGCAAGCCACTCTGTAAACCCCTTGTTAAAATAAACCACTTCTTCCTAAGCTAAGACAGCAAGAAACAGTTTAATAGCAATGAAATCACCAACTGTTTGTGCAGCAGTATCAAAGAATTCTAACAAATGTAAGAATGCTTTGATCCTTTTCAGCCAGAAGAATAATTTAGCTCTTCATTGATAGTTCGTGGGGAATTTGGGAACACTGATCCAAGAAAACTATTATTATTATAGACTAGAATTAAAATATCGCAATATAAGCTATTTGAGCACATTGTACTTCTTTTAGTGGTGAATTGCATATTTAAAAATTCAAATGGTCTTCTTATGATTAAATTAAATTTTATTGTCGCTTCTGTACCCTAAAATAAAAGATACTAGAATGTTTTTAAGCAACTATGTTCCTTTTGTTAATGGCTTTCAAATTATATAGTTGAGACGGATTGAAAGGGCAATGTGTAGTGTGTATTTTGTAGATTCCCTCCAGGTTATTGTGAACCCAATTGAGCAGAATTATATAAATGAGAGGATGTTTTGACATTGTTTCATGATCTTTTAGAAAAATTCCCATAAGCTTTCCAATTATATAATAGCATTATATGATTATAGATTTCACTTTAAGTACTGTAATTATACAGCTGAAAGGCTTGAAGAAAAGATAGCAAAACTTCTGTAATAGAACGTGGTGTGTTTATGGGCATTTTATTGTAAAGATTTGAATATTTGAAATGGAAAATATGAGAATCGTTTGAAAACATGACTCTGCTGTGGGAGAAAACAGTTCTGTGTGATCAGCACAAGAAGCAGAAGATAATGTTGAATGATAATCTAGACACTGCCTATAGATTTTTTTCTTTAAGGAAACAAACAAAAAAACCAAACCTACTGCCCTGAAGTCAATTCTGACTCATAGCGAGTCTATAGGATAGAGGAGAACTCATGGCAGCCCTGTAGGATAGAGTGGAACTCATAGTGACCGTATAGGATAGAGTAGAACTGCCCTAGAGGGTTTCTGAAGTTATAAATCTTTATGGAAGTAGATTGCCACATCTTTCTCCCATGGAGCAATCGGCGGGTTCAAACCACTGACCTTTTGGTTAGCAGCCAAGCTCTTTAACCAGTGCACGACCAGGCCTCTTTTATTAAGGAAAAGAATACCTATTTTGTAACTACATGTTCTGTATCCAAGCCAGGTTTGGTTTCATGTGTGGTTAATAGCTCCTGTCTCTGAAGTCACTGTCAGGCATTTAATACAATAAATACTAAAATGATTCTAGGATAACAATGCCTAAAGATGTGTAATCATAAACGGGGAAAAAATCCCCGATGAAAGATGACATCTCGTAAAAAATGTTTTCGTCGATTATAAGAAAAACAGAAGCTAAGGCCGATCCTCCACATTTGGGCCATACCCATCAAAGCCCAGTGCCTGGCATGAAATATTTGCACCTAAATACCTGTATCTTTCCTTCCCTTCCTCCATTCTACACCGACTGCCCCTTAAAAATAGAAGAAAATGTAACGCAAAGACCCATAAAGAAGCATTACCAAAGGTTAATGCAAAAAGATCTTCAAATGCCTAAATCAGTGGGTCATTTAAATACCCAATCAGTGAGTTTCACGCTTTGTTGGCAAAAGTAAACAGGCATTTGAAATTTTGTCAGAACTTTCGTGTTAGTTTCAAATAGTTCCTAAAAAACCTCACTAAAGAAGTAGAAGAGAGTTTATTAATTCCTGAAGTGGTATATTGTGAGTATTGCCTGTAAGTCTAGGCTCTTCTCTCTGACTTGCTCTGTGAGTTACGGCCAGAAACCACTGAGGGCCCTCCACTTTGCTTAAAGGCTCTGCAAGGCTGAGGGCCTGTTGCCCTACCCAACAAGAATGGTTAAAGGAGAGGAGGGAGGGGATAGCTGCAGAAGTCCTTTGTGCTCTTCTGAAACTAAATTCTATATGACATTCTGAGCTTATAAATAAATAAGACACCTGATGGGCAAATGAGTAGAATTCATAGGAGCTATTGTACCTCTCTGACATCATCAGCAGTGGTTAATGCGTTCCTGTGCAGTTCACTTGTCTCCTGAGAAATTCCTGTTGCAGTCCTTCGAGCTAAAAGATGTGGGCTGTTTGAAACACAGGGATCTGTTTTATCTTACAGTAAAATATGCTAGCACCGAATTTAGATACATGTGTTATGAAGTAAGATTTGTATTAGTCAAAGCTGAGAAATTTAATTAAGAATAATGTCTCTTGTTATTTTCCCCATGGAATATTTACAGGACTGAGCAATTTGATGACTAATGGACATATTTAAAGGGTGTCTGGTACTGATCATAGAGAGCAAAAATAAAATTTGTTACTGTTGGCAAGTTTGTTATTGCAGTAGAATCATATGCTGAATGGTACCTCTGGGATTTTTTAACGTATATATTCTAATAGGTATCTAACCAATTTTGGCTTGCAAGGGAAGGATATTTCATAATGGCTACATGTTAGAGAAGAGCCCCAAACAAATCTACATGCGCAAAACGCTGTTCATTTTGGTGGGTCTTGCTAATGAAGAGAGCCTTGAAAAAAAGAATCAACTTACTATATCTAGTATGGCTAACCCTGTGCTATATACATAGGGCAGAGTTCACTTTCCTACATAAAGAAAGGATGTACCTGAGGATCAAAACAAATGACTTTAAGGGCATCAGTTAGCAATGTTAATGTGCAAAGCTGACCAGGTATTTTTTTTTAAAAAAAAAAAAGAACTGACAAACAGCTACACAAACTCAGTGCTGAATGGCAGTTAAAACAACTATTCTTGGCCTCAGGACCTGGAAGCAAATAGGAAGAGGTAGGGATTGTGGCGTTCTGTGGATTACTGGCCCTTTCTAAAATGGTAGACACTACTTGGTTCAGCCAATTATTGTCATGTGGAAATGTAGGTCTAGTGATGCCAGATTTTACAGATCTTCAGGAGACATTGGAAATCTGGATTTTATGTGAAGTCTTTTCATTTTGAAATGTTCCTTCAGAATTCAAATACGGGGGAGGAGTTGGGAAAAACTCTTGCAGGCCAAACAAACTTTTGGATCAATTTGTCCCATAGTCATAGACCTTCAGTTTGTCCCTTCTGAGTTAAACTGAGTCGAGTCTATAAGATTGTAGAGGAAATGGTTAAGGCTTCCTAGTATATATATGAATAAGGAGCCCTCGTGGTACAATGGTTAAGCACAGGACTGTTAATCAAAAAGTTAGCTGTTCTAACCCGACAGACTAGTGGCAGGAGAAAAGACCTGGCCACCTTCTCCCTTAAAGGTTACAGCCTAGGAAATGCTGTGGGGCAATTCTACTCTGTCATACAGGGTCACTCTGAGTTGGAACTGACTTGACGACACACAACATTATATGAGTAAAGAGCCCTGGTGGCACAGTGGTTAAGCCTCCAGCTGCTAACTGAAAGGTTGTTGGTTCTAACCCACCCGGCAGCTCTGCAGGAGAAAAGACCTGGCAATCTGCTACTCTAAAGATTACAGCCTAGGAAACCCTATGGGGCAATTCTTCTCTGTCACATAGGGTCACTATGGGTTGAAAATCAACTCCAAGGCACCTAACAACAACAACTATATGAATGAAAAAAAAAAAGATGAGGTTCCATTGTACAGTTGACTAGTTAAAAGCTTGAGATGTGATGTCACATTGCCTGTGTTTTCATCCTGTACATATACCCTGGGCAAGTTACCTAATCTATCTGTGTCCTGGTTTCTAACTCAGTACAATGGGAATGGTAATTGTACAGATTTCATAGAGTTACTATGACGATTCAGATGAGCTAATCTATATTAAAGTGCATAGTGCAGTGCCTAGCACATGGTAATGCTCAGTAAACGTTAGTTATTATTATTGTATAGTAAAATGATATTTGAACAGTTTTTTATTTGTTGTACTTGGGGAAAACATACTCTGTCAATGTGGAGGGTCTGTTTTATGTTCAAGAGTATGGGGTAAGTGCATAGATTCTGGAGCCAGCCGTCCAGAATTTAAATCCTGGTTCTACCACGATGCAACCAGAGCAAGGCAGTTAATTTTTCTAAGCCTAAGATCTCTCATCTATAAAATGGGAATAATAACCCATAGCTCAAAGTCTTAGGTATTCAGTCAGATAATATGCATAAAGTACTTTAGTAAGTATTTGGCATGTGAGTCAGTACATATTTCTTGCTGTAATGAGTATTGTTTTCCCAATGTTTAGAAGTTCCATATTTATAAGTTTTTTTTTTTAGCCATTTACATCTCATTGTATGTATTTGAAAGAAATTACATCACATTTGAAATACAAATTAAATTTCATTATGGAGAACCACATTACAACACTGGTTCTCATACAGAGGATGATTTTATCCTCAAGGGGATGTTTGACAATGTCTGGAGAGATTTTTGATTGCCACAATGAAAGAGGCTGCTATGGGCATCTATTGAGTAGAGGCCTTGAGTGCTGCTGACTTCCCACAAGGCGCAGGACAGCCTCCCACAGCAAAGAATTATCCAGCCCAAAATGTCAATATTGATGAGCTTGTCAAATGACGTAGTGATGAGCTTGAAAAACTCTGCCTTATAGTTATATAACCACTGTAAAACATAATTTGTAAAATTCTTGCTAAGTGAAAGAAGGGGAATTTTTCATTTTTCAAACATCACCTGACTCATAGATGTTGTTGTTAGGTGCCATCGAGTTGATTCCTACTCATAGCGACCCCGTGTACAACAGAATGAAACACTGCCCAGTCCTGCGCCACCCTCACAATCGTTTCTCGTAGATAGAAGCTAAAATTGATATCCGTAGAACCACAATCAATAAGATGTTTTAAAACATAAATACCCTTATTTTCTTTTGATTAAAACAGTTACATAAGCTTGTGAAAATTAAAAGACTTCAGAAGCATATAAGTAGAAGTTGAAAGTACTTCTTATTTTTCTGCCCATCCCTATACAAAATGATTGGAAATACAATATTTTGAGTTATTTTGATCCAGACTTTTAAATAAATATGCAAAAAATAGATATAGAGTTTTTTTTTTTTTTTTAAATAGAATTACAGTTTTGCCTGGTGATTTGCTTCTGAAAATCAGCCAGTGAAAACACTATGGGCCACAACAATCCAGTCCACAAGCAACCAATCATGGGGGTGGCGCAGGACCAGGCAGCTATTTTGTTCCCTTGTGCGTGGGATCACCAGGAGTCAAGCGCCGACTCACCAGCAGCTAACAACAACAGTTTTTTGCACTGTTCCGTAATTTGCTTTTTAAAAATTAATGTCCTCCTCTTTCCTTCTTTAATAGTTCACCAAAGGCATTATGTGGGGCAGAGCAAGGTAGGCGTTAGGAGGGGTGTCTGGCATTGGTGTCAGCACAGACAGGGTGAGGAGAGCATTCACGTATGTGCGCATTGTGGTGTAGACTATCAAGAAAGGCTAAGTGGAATAAAGAGCACAGAGAGAAAGACCTGGAATAGAATTTTGGAGCCCAGATCACGGAGGGGGCAAAAATTGAGGAAGTGCTCAAAGAATAATGAAGTCGTGTCAACAGGATACAAAAGCTGGCTTGGAAGGACCAAAACTGAGACAATTTGAGCATCAAAATAATTAACATTAGTAACAGAGGATAACCCGTTGAATAAAATAAGAAAACAAGCCCATTATGATCTAAACAATGAATAAATTGAAAGTTTGATGAGAAATGAAATATTTATAAAGTCAAAAAGAGTATCTCTACATACACAAAATATTACTTACAAAGGAGAAAATAGTAACTTTGCAGTAGAAAATCCTAGAAGACACTATCTTAATAAAATGATCAAAGTTAACATCATCAGTAATGAGACAAATCATAATTGTATGCCACTCATAAGATACTGTGATATCCACCAAGATGATCCTCACCTCCTGATATATTCATGCCCTTGGGTAGTCTTCTCCCAAGTTGGGGCTCTGACCTGTGTAACCAGTAAGATACTATGGAAATGATGGTGTGTGATTTTTGATGCTAGGTCATAAAAGATATTGCTCACTCTGGGAGAAGTCAGCTGCCTATATTGTTAAGACACTCATGTAGCCTATAAACTGAGTGAGATAATGTTTATTGTTTTAAACTATTAAGTTTTGGGTTAATTTGATATGCAGCGAATAGACATAACATAGATGCATTGAGAAGAACACAGCATCACTTTCGTGATATTCCTGCCAGAGGTTTATAACCTGAATCTAATCCTGATGAAGCATAAAACAAACACCAATTGAGGGACGTTCTACAAAGTAACTGGCCTGTAATCTTCAGAAGAGTAAAGGTCATAAAAATCAAGGGAAGACTGGGGAATTGTCCCAGACTGAAGGAGACTAGAGATATGAGAACTTTACATGCAATGCGTGTTTCTGAACTGAATTCTCTTGCTACAAAGAACATGATTGTGCCAGTTGGCAAAGTTTGAATGGAAGTTTAGGATTAGATGGTAGTAATGTGTCAGTATGACTATTTTGACTTTGATGGATGTATTGTGGTTATGTATGAGAGGGCACTTGTTTTTAGTAAATACACACTAGAGTATTCAGATGTGATGAGGCATTAGGTCAGCAGTTTAGTGGTGAAGTAAAGAACGTTCTTTATTCTGTACTTGCAACATTTCTATAAGTTTGAGATTATTTAGAAATTTTTTTAATTATACAAAAAAAAAATAATGTCATAAAATATGGCCTTCTTATTCTTTATAAAGGGACGCAGTTTTTCAGTTTTTGTAAGTATCAAACAAATTTTTTTTAACTTATCTTTCTCCTATTGATAGACATTTATATTTTCTCCAATTTTAGATTATAAAAGTCTAGGTTTTTACTATTATGAACCGTGCTAGTGAATATACTTACATATTTGTACACTTGTCCAATTTTTGCCCTAGAATAAATCCCCATAAATTGCATCCTTTAATCAGTTAAATTGTAAGTCATCTAAGAAATCATCTAAAAATCTCCTTAAAAGAAAAGGAAATTTATAATTTGGTAGTTATTTTGCTTTTGAAACACTAGAAGGTAATCTCTATAAGAGTGGAAATTTTATGTATTCATTATCACCATCCCTAGCATTGTTAGTCATAGCTCTCAATACTTATTTGTTGCAACAACAATAATGATTAAAAACAAACAAACAAACCTGTTGCCATCGAGTCAGTTCAGAGTCATAGGGACCCTATAGGACAGAGTAGAACTGCCTCATAGAGTTTCCAAGAAGCAGCTAATGGATTTGAACTGCCGACCTTTTGGTTAGCAGCCGAGCTCTTAACTGCTGTGCCACCAGAGCTCCGACAATAATGACAGTGAACATTTATTATGTGCCAAGCACTGTCCTAAGTATATTAATTCAGTTATTCCTTGTAACAACCCTATGACATAGACAGTATGGTTACCTCCATTTTGCAATGAGAAAACTTCTAGAGAGGTTAGGTACTTGCCTAGGTTCATATAGCTAGTAAATGGTGAAGCCGCGAGTCAGACAGCTTTGCTTAACTTACAGGCTCTTAGCCACTACATTATCCTGGTTCTTTCTTGTTTAATAAATGAATGATTGTTGTATTTATTTGATTATTTGACTAATTAACAATTGCAGTTTTTTTTTTTTTTTTTTTTTTTAATGAATATTGGAAGGAATGGACTGCCCACTTTGTAAGAATCAAATTAGTTTTATGATTGTCTGGACTAGGCTGTGCTTGCTATCTAATAGTACTGCTCCTGGAATTAATATATGTACAGGCATAAGCTATAAATCATTCTTACCGAACTTATGGGTATGTAAACAGAATTTTTGCCTTGTATTACAAATCAAATAGTATGGATCTGCAGCTTGAGTCTAGGAAGGCAGAGCCTTTATTATTCGTTCTTCAAACACAACCTCTGCTGCCCCCACCCTCCCTGGGCTCCTTTGGCTTTCTTGTTCCTTACACCTGGAATGCGCACTCTCCATCTCCCACATTGGAAACCCAACCATCCTCCATGATGCTACTCAGTAGCCACCTCTTCCACTGAAGCCTGCTTTTGCCTTTCTCTCTCTTTTTTTTTTTTAAACCCTCCTAATGAAGGTTGAAATTATCTTTCCTTCCTCAAAATTCCCTGAATCCTTTTATAATATACTCTCCTAGGAATACTACATTCTAAGCGTTGTTGTTAGGTGCCGTTGAGTCGGTTCCGACTCACAGTGACCCTACGTACAACAGAACGAAACACTGCTTGGTCCTGCACTAGCCTCATGGTTGTATAAATTTTATCAAGTCCTCATGTCCTTAATCCGCTGAATTCTCTTTTAGGTTTTTTTTTTTCACTTTATAAAATCCCAACATGTATTACAATATCTTGTACATAGTATGAAATAAGAGTTTTGTTTTGTTTTGTATAAGTGAATGAATGATCTCAGGAAAATACATTTTGAATTTTTTAAATGATAAGTAAAGAAGAGTAAGATTTGAGTATTATCTATGCCACAATTTTCAAGAATTGTAAAATAAATGAAATGGTTAGGCACTTTTTTCATGAGATAATTTGTATGTTGTCTTTACTGTACAAGCCATCAAGAACCAGAAACAATTTAAAGACTGATAATCAGCTTTCATTTTTATAAGATCTTTTGTTCTCTTTGTGGTTGCAAAAATCAACTTTGCTTCCATTTACAACTTCAGTTGCCTTTTCTGTTAGTAGGTGGTTTAGGAACTTCAAAGATAAATAAAATTAATCAGAGATAAGAGATTTTTTTCAAAGGCTAGGTGTGTTCCCATTAGAGAATATTAATACTAAATTTGTTTTCAAGTATTTATGTAATACCAAATCTCCTTGCCAACTGGAAGGGACTGTCCTGGGATCCTGTTCTGCATGAAATAATAAAATATAATCCCGTTTTCACATATATTAAAAAAAAAGTTCAGGGAATACTAAGTCTTGTCATTTGACAGGAGTATGCTTTGTTGCTGGTAAAGGCAATAGCATAGCCTTCAGGCCAATTCTTTCTCTTCCCCACAAGGAGTTCTCTTTTCATTACCCACAGGATAAGGACAAAGCTGAAGCTTTTTTTGTTGCTGAAAGCTCAAACAGCAAGCCAAAGAGAAAGTTCAAACAAATATTATCAGTGTTTTAAAAATGTCATTGCTTATGTAAATTAACTGTGGTCCTTGGGTGCTGCTGAGCCTCAAGCATCCTTGGATTGGTTGACTATTCAATCACATTTTATTTATATTTGGTATAAAGTATGTTTCTTCTAGAAAGCACCTGACCATGAAGGTTTCTCATTTAATTTGAGGTTGGTTAGTGCTTTTTTGTTTGTTTTGAGTTTTTTGTTTGTTTTTTAGAGTAGCCTTAGTATTTCAAGAGGCTAATTTAGAGGATCAGGTATTATTTTGGAGCTCTTCTATATGAATTTACTGATTTTTTTTTTCGGTTATTTGACTGTAAGTTTATTTGGTAAATGGATTTATTTGGGATCTCCCAACAATTTTTGTAATTACTGACTAAAATAACTAAGAAATCCCTTTCCTTTGAATTATTTTTTATATTGTAAATGATACATTTTTAAATAATGCCTTCTGACTCCAATGTACAAACTTGATACATAGTCTGAAATATAATAAAAACAACCTGTAAAGTCAAAATATGCATATTTTAAAATTTAACTAGTTGAGTCTTCATAAAATGTTGAGATGTTACACTAGTTCTGGATGGCCTCTCATTTATACTAATACGAAGTTCTTGATCATGTCTTTTAGAGATAAAATCCAGTTTGGGGCCAGCTGTTGATGCCCCCTACTGTTTCTAATTCTGTTGTAGATCTCCAAACTTTATTTAAGAAGTAATATCTTTTGGGAGGCATGCCTTATGAGCAAGAAAGTATTACTTTGTGTATCACATGCAGGATTTCTAAATGGGTATTTACATTCCATATACAGTACCATGTTAACTGTGGATTTTTTTGTTTGCTTAAAATAATTATGAGCACTTCAGCGATTACTTTCCTGATGATCATTGTGAGTTCTTGGCAGGGGGTATCTTACTCCGTAGATCTGTAGCTCTGTGATGCATATATATAAACATGCCTTTGTTCTCAGTCTTTTTCTGATTACTGTTGTATCCAAGTGCTTTGTCTCTCCTCTCTTCGTTTTTTTTTTTTTCCTGCCCCTGTGCGTTAGTCTGTCATTTGTGTGAATAACTTTGTTCACATTAAGCAGAGGTATTAAATGCATTTTAGGTGATAGAAGGGGATGATAAAGGAAGTAAGGAAGAGAAATACAGAGAGTGGGGTGGATGTGAGGGAGAAGGGGAAAGAAGTAGGAAAAGAAAACGGGAGAGTGGGTGTGAGGGAGGAAGAAAGAGCAAAAAGCATTAAAGGCAATGGGGGTTTGTGAAATTTTGGGGGCTGGTCGCGGGGGGGGGGAAGATCAACAGACCAGCATTTTACCCCTGCTTGGGCTCAAGCTTGTGAAACTACTAATGTATTAAAAAACCTCAACCGGGATTTGCTGAGGACAGATGCAGTAATGTGTTAGTCATCCATCATCTGCTTCTATTTTTGCAGGTTCTGAATGATGACTGACGTGGGTTTGTGTGATATCCCTCACAGTCCCTGTCACTCCGGACTGATAAGGAGCCCACACGTCTAGCCCCAACACCAGGGGGAAAAAAAAAAAAAAAGCAGCTCTGGAGAGAGGAAAGCTTCCGCTTGTGGACTGGACAAAAGTACTGCCTTCGCACGGGTTTCTGCCTGCGGCTCGTGAGCTAGACACCTCGCCTTGTTCTGCTGGCTGCTCTCGCAAACAGATGGTGTGTGGCCGCCGCAGGACGCCCGCCGCGCCCGGGCGATGAAGTAGCGGCTGCTGGCGGCACCACTGCCCGACCGCCGGCCCAGCCCCGCGCTGCGCTGCCGGCTCTTCTCCTGGCGCGGCCGGAGCGGCGTGAACATGGCTCACCGTGCTCTTAGCCTGCTATTTCTCCTCGTTTTACAAAGCAGCTGTTTGGGTTACAGAAGCCCACTTTCTGTCTTTAAGAGGTGGGTGTCTTTTTTTTTTTTTTAAAACAGATAAAATGTTGTTTGGGTGTTTTCTGTGCATGCTGTTTAGAAATGTAATCACTTTTACGAACCTGAGTGTTGGAGAAATACACGAGGTTGATTTACTTGGCTGAAATGACTTGGAATTTTAGCACAGTAACTTCTTGTAAAGTCCCCCCTATAGAATAAGGCCACTGTATTGTAGCCAGGCTGCCCTGGCTTCAAAACTCCAATTAGAAGTTGTGATTTCCAATACTAATCACTCCCTCTTGGGTACATCTTTCAGAAATTGCAACATAGTCGTTTAGACTTGAATGCATTCTTGTTTATAACAGCTTGTAGAATGAAGTATCAAGACAGTCAGTGGTGGGGAGAAACAGATCATGGACTAATAGCTCACAAGAAAACACTGAGCTGTATACACACTCCTCATAATTACCATATTAAATATTTATGCTCTTGTACATTTGTAGTTCACATCGCAGTCTTTTTTCCCTTCATACAACTCTGCCTGGCAAGATTATTGTTTTTCTTTCTTTTTTTTTTTTTGTGGGGGGAGAGTGAGTGTTTGTCACTAGTAATACTCATAAAATAGTTACAAAATTTTTTATGGAGTTATGATTAATATTTCTACCATTAGGAAATGAGCACATCTGTAGTCACTTCTAATTTATTAACACTATGTCTTCATTTACTAGTAACACATATATTGTTTGACAAGTTTTTATTGAATTGAGGTTTAAATGTAGCCTGCTTGGCTGCTTTGATTGTATTTTGTTTACCAGTTAAGCACATATTGTTCTTGGACTAAACAATGCAGTTCTGAGTATGTTTTAGACCACTGTATGATCAACACATCTTTAGGGTTTTTATCAGGTTTCAATCAATAATCTTTAATCTTTTTTTTTTTTGCTAATAAAATTTAATATTTAAATGTAGTTAATTCAGATACTGTAAGAGGTGATAAAATTTCTCCATTAGACTGTTCATATATTTTTGCAAAAACCTTCATTACTTTACTATTTTTTGTTGGTAAAATCATTTTTTTTTGTTAATAATCTTTAATCTTAAGATCATAGAATTCTCTTTTTTTCTTCTTATGTTAAGATTCCATTATGTTCAAGGATATTGAAATTTTCTTCCTTTTTAAGGGTTAAAGAAACTGCCAGATCATTTCCCAATGAATGTCTTGGTACCTCCAGACCAGTAATTCCAATTGATTCATCAGATTTTGCATTGGATATTCGCATGCCTGGGGTTACACCTAAACAGGTGAGATGCACTCTATATTTCATTATTCACTTGTTCTACATGCATTTTATAATTAAATCAAGGAAAATACATTTATAGCAGTAGTAACTTCTTTAAAAATAGGCATTTGCTTTCAAGACTGCTCAGGTAGGGCTAGAGTAATTGAATATTCTAAAGAGGAAGTCAAGGTAAATACTTCAGTTAATTTTTGTTTTTTAAATTTTACTCATTGCATTTGTGTTTTGAAATGGAACCTCAAAAATTTACTTTTTCAAATTCTTGGAGTAATATCCTCTGTAATGCAGCATGTAAGTACATATTAAACTATGAAAAGTTATTCTAATAAAAGGAAATGATATTGAGCAGCTGCATCTAAGAGAATTACTTCCTTTAAATACCCTTCTATGGAAGCCGCAAGTTGAGAAGTAAAAACAAGTGTTCACTGCCAAGAATTTGAAAAACAAAGCATTCCATACTTTAAAAAGTTAAGAAAACTGTTCATACAGGTGTTCGTGAGTTTTCTTTAGCATGAGTTGCTTGTTATAAGACATGTATTTTGAAGACAATGGGAGAGCTCCTGCAAATGGGACTCGAGCATTTTGGGTAGAACTAGGAAGAAGCTAGGGCTTTTCTTCTGCTATTTTACATACATACAAGAAGTTCAAACGCACTGCTGTCATATGTCCAAGGTGTTTCATTAAGCATAAAAAGGCCAGAATTATTTATGTTTTGCAGCCATACAGTGCTGGGATTTATGTGTGTCATTAAAAGATAGTCTTCTCCTTTGAAAGAGCTGCAGAGACAGGGAAAGGCCTGGATGTTGGGGAGCTGCAGTGGCTGATGACTCATTGTTGCAGATAACATTCTTTTATTTTAGTACTGAGAAAATAAGAATATTCTACTTCTTGGGGAGAATTTTTTTGACATTAATATTCAGAAGCTCTAGAAAGTACACTTCGTTTTTTGCGGGGAGGGGATGGGACTAAGAATTGGCATTCATTTACTCTGAAGACTATGATCTAGTGACTTACAAATAACTATCAATGTAAAAATGACCTCACCTCCCTACCCCCAAATAACCATGCAGATGACTTTTTTTGTACCTTCATTTGTTGACATCCTGGCCTTTTATTTCATAAACTCCTTATTTAATATTCACCGAAAAGAAGTGTGATGAGACTGGGAGTAGAAGAGAAAAAGACAGTTGCTCACTTGTGCAGTGTACCTCTTCTGGTCTCTTCTAATTTTTAAAAGTTTTTTTTTTTTTTTTTCTTCTGTATTTGCTTAAACTGAGTTTATATTGTTGTTGTTGTTAGTTGCTGTTGAGTCAATTCTGAGTTTATATTACTTCTTTTTAAGAAATCCACTAGTTGGTCTTTAAGTATTTCTTCCCCCCAGGAAAGGAGCCCTGGTGCCGCAGTGGTTAAAGTGCTTGGCTACCAACCAAAAGGTCAGTGGTTCAAATCCACCAGCTGCTCCATAGGAGAAAGATGTGGCAGTCTGCTTCCATAAAGATTATAGCCTTGAAAACCCTGTGAGGCAGTTCTACTCCGCCCAATAGGTTGGTTGTGAGTTGGCGTCAACAGGATGGCAATAAGTTTTTGGTTTGGGGTTCCCCCAGGAATATCATTATTTTATTAAATAGTCATTTGATGCAGTTCATTATTTATTGTTGTTTATTTCTTTTCATTATTTAACAATAATAGCATTTAAATTATTTAACAGTCATGATAATACATAACTGTGTTGAGGTCAATATTCTCATTCTCAGAAAGAGTTTTTAAAGGAATTGATTATTTAAAAAAATGCATAGGTACTCCCTTTTCAAAATATAAAATATATTTATTGATATTTACAATCTTATAATGATCAAAATAGCTCCCTGGAAAAAGAACATACATTGGTGAAATTAATATTTATTTTGCGCTATCTATATTCATCATTTGCCTCATGCAGTGGACACTTGCTGATTGCTTCCCAGCATATAATTCCTCCTTGCTCCATCTCTGAAACCATGTGGTTCCCAGGAGCTGTCTACCTTGGCTCCAGCGATGGAGCCACTTGGATTAGGATTAGCATATTATTGCATCCTGCCTCCCCTTCCATAGTGATTGGTTCAGCAGAAGGTGTGTGCCCAAGACCAGTTCAATCAAATCATAGAACTTTTGCTGAGACTGCTTTTTTTTGCTGCATATGAACATGGAGGTGTTTAGCCCTGGGGTCTGTTGAGTTCGTAAGGAGAGGCACGCCTGCACTAAAACTAATACAATAGAAGGCAATGCAGAGAGACTGAAAGAATGTAGGTTTTTGGTGATATCACTACTTACAGAGTTGTCGGTTACATGAACCTTTTATGTTTCAACCAAATTGAGTTGCCTGTCTTACTTGCAATTGAAACTACCTGACTGGGTAAACGACTCAGTTGCTTTCCCTGGTGAGCTCAGAACTGGTTGTTGAGTATTTCTTCTACTTTCCACCATCACTGTCTACTAACCACATGCCATGGGCATTAATTGACTTGATCTGGCCGACATATAGGTAACTACCATATTGAGTAAACCTGGGAAGAGATGGATAAAGACCCCCCAGAGCTCCTTTCTTCCAAAATGTGGTATTTTTAATGAGGAAGACCCAGAGATGTGATACTGTGAGCAATTTCATTTCAGAAAGTATTATTTTCTTAAAATACAGATGAGTCTAGAATTAACATAGGTTCTTAAGGAGAAAGGAGAAAAAAAGCCAAGGAAAGAAAAATGAAAAAAAATACTAGAGGCAAAATATATAAGGGAATAAGAAGAGTTAACTAGAAATCAGCTTAAAAAAAAAATAGAATGGTCAAGATCATATATAAAGGGAAAAAAATCAAGAATAACTAGATTATGAAAACAGAATATTAAAAATCTAAGAAAAAGAGAAGTAAGAAAAATGTAAGAAGGACAGACATTGAGAAGTTAAAATGTATTTTAAAAAATGGCAGAAGATCAAGAAGAGCAACAAAATTTAAAGAAAGAAGAAACTGAGATGTGAGAATTTTAGTTGATAATTGAGGCAAACCAGGTTGGTTAAAAAGATATATTAATTCAAGAAATTGTTTTATGAGGAGGCGGGGCCAAGATGGCAGAGTAGTCAGATGCTTCCGGTGGGCCTTCTTGCAACAAAGACCCGAAAAAACAAGTGAATTGATTATATATGGCAATCTGGGAGCCCTGAACATCAAAGGCAGAGTTGAAGAACCAGACTGAGTGGCAGGGGGAGGGAGAGACAGTTCGGAAGCAGCGAGGAGTTGCCAGACCTGACCCGGTGAGAGCCTGAGCCCTTCAGGCCTGATCACCTGAGGGATGAGTGATGAGGCAGGCAAGCAGTGGTGCTCGGGAAGCACATTTTCTGCACTGGGAGAGACCCAGTGCCAGAGAGTCTACATGGCCACCCAGAACTAGTGAGAAGCATCCCTCAACAAAAGATAAGTACTTGCATACGGCTAACCCTGCGGATCAAAAGCACCCCCCTTAGGGAAAAACCTCTCTCCTGTTTACCTCCCTGTTCCCTGCTCTGCATTGGGTCCAGGACTGACTTCAGCAACTGCCGAGTCCCCTGGGCCGGAAGTAGGATCCATCACACGCCTGGGGCTATTCTCCCTGCATTGGAGAGTGAACAAATTAACAAACAGAGGAAAAAATAAACTGCTGCCTCCCCTAAGCCAGGAACCAGGATAGACACAGCTGCTTTGCCTAGGCACAGGCATAAGGGATCCACGGACTTTGAGTGCCTTCTCCCCTGCATAGACTTGTGTGGGCCCATCTCAACAGCATAGGCCCTCAGTACTGCAGTACAACAGGGTATATAGAAGTCTGACTTCAGCTGTTTCAGCTGTGAAGTGGTAGGTTCATGACATTTGACACTGCTCTGCCCATTAAGCAGGGTCTTCACCTACCCACATCAGGGGCCTGAGGACTGGTGGCTCCACCTATGCCACCTAGCCACTTGCTAGAGGGGCCCATGAGTAAGAGGTGCCCCCCAGTCCTTATAGCCAACAGCAATAGGTACTCATAGTTTGGCTGCAAAACCGACCCACCTGCGTGCTCTAGGGAATAGGGACACACCTTCCTCCTGGACACTCAGGGGCGGCTGTCAGCCCCCTGCCTTGCTCAGAGTGTGTCCCCCTGCTGCAGCCAGATGTCTTTGCCTACACCAATTACCCATTCCTGTCTAGGACTGTAAGTGAGACCCTACACCACGCACCTGGTGGCTATCTATGTGGGCACCTGAACTGAATCTATACAGGAGGAGTGGGCAGACTCCTGAGCTCACATACCTAGTAACAGATCTAACCACCCGGTAACAGGACATTAGAGCTTCAAAGGTGCCAATAATCAAACTAACTCATATGAGCAGCCTATTTGGGCATATCAAAACAAAACAAGAAGCTAGGACACAGTAAGCAAACATAAAATAAATAAATATAATAACTTAATGATGGCTCTGAGACAACAGTCAATATCAAATCACATAAAGAGGCAATCCATGATGGCTTCAGCAAGCTCCCAAAATAAAGAATCTAGAAATTTTCCAGAGGAGGAAAATTTCTTGGAATTAACAGAGACAGGATATAAAAGATTAATATACAGAACTCTTCAAGAAATTAGGAGGGAAATTCAGCAAAATGCAGAACACACAATAGAGGAAATTAAAAAGGTTAGAGAAGAGCATAATGACAAATATAACAGTCTGCAAGAATCCATAGAGTGACAGCAATCAGAAATCCAGAAGATTAACAATAAAATTTCAGAATTAGACAACTCAGTAGAAAGTCATAGGAGCAGAATTGAGGCAATGGAAACCAGAATTAGTGAGATTGAAGATAAAGCACTTGACACCGACTTATATGAGGAAAAATCAGATAAAAGGATTCAAAAAAATGAAGAAACCCAAAGAATTATGTGGGACTCTATCGAGAGGAATAACCTACGAGTGATTGGAATACCAGAACGGGGGGATAACAGAAATGAAGATTCGTTGGCAGAAAACTTCCCTGATATTGTGAAAGATGACAAGATATCTATCCAAGATGCTCATCAAACCCCACATGAGGTAGATCCCAAAAGAAAGTAACCAAGACATAATCAAACTTGCCAAAACCAAAGATAAAGAGAGAGTTTTAAGAGCGGCTAGGGATAAACGAGAAGTCATCTACAAAGGGAGTCAATAAGAATAAGCTCAGACAACTCAGCAGAAACCATGCAGGCAAGAAGGCAATGGGATGAGATTTATAAAGCCTTGAAGTAAAAAAACTTCCAGTCAAGAATTATATATCCAGCAAAACTGTCTCTCAAATGTGGTGGTGAAATTAGGGCATTTGCAGATAAACAGAAGTTTAGGGAATTTGCAAAAACGAAGCCAAAATTACAAGAAATACTAAAGGGAGTACTCTGGTTAGAAAATCAGTAACATCAGGTAACAACCCAAGACTAGAACACAGGACATAGCAACCAGGTATCAACCCAAATAGTGAAGTCACAAAAGTAAATCAAAGCTAGAACACTGCAAATAGGGAAACAGATGTCAATATGTAAAAGATGACAAGATTAAAACAAAAAAGAGGGACTTAAAAAATGTAGCCATAGATTTTGCACATGGAGAGGAAAGTCAAGGTGATATAAAGAAATGAAAGAGTGGTATAAACTTAGAAAATAGGGCTAAATATTAAGGTAACCACAAAGGAAACTAACAATCCTACAAGTCAAAATAAAAAACTAGAAAAATATACTCAGCAAACACAAAGTCAACAACAATGAAAAAGATGAAAAGAAAATACATAAAGAAAAACGACTCAGCACAGAAAATTAAGTGGAACAAAGAAACTGAACAACACCCAAAAAAAAGACATCAAAATGACAGCACTAGACTCATACTTGTCAATAATTACGCTGAATGTAAATGGACTAAACACACCAATAAAGAGACAGAGAGTGGCAGAATGGATTAAAAAACACAGTCCATCTATATGCTGCCTACAAGAGACACACCTTAGGCTTAAACACACAAACAAACTAAAACTCAAAGGATGGAAAAAAAATATATCAAGCAAACAACACTCAGAGAAGAGCAGGAGTGGCAATATTAGTCTCTGACAAAATAGACTTTAAAGTAAAATCCACCACAAAGGATAAGGAAGGACACTATGTAATGACTAAAGGGTCAGTACACCAGGAGGGCATAACTATAATAAATATTTACCCACCTAACGACAGGGCTCCAAAATATCTAAAACAAACTCTAACAGTGCTGAAAAGAGAGATAGACAGCTCCACAATAGTAGTGGGAGACTTCAACACACCACTTTTGGTGAAGGACAGAACATCCAGAACGAACCTCAACAAAGACACGGAATATCTAAATGCTACAATCCAACAACTTGGTCTCATAGACATATACCGAACACTCCACCCAACAGCAGCCAACTATACTTTCTTTTCCAATGCACATGGAACATTCTCCAGAATAGACCACATATTAGGCCATAAAGCAGGCCTTAACAAAATCCAAAACAT
>NW_004443968.1:19498228-19500442 GCF_000243295.1 Trichechus manatus latirostris
GATGCAGAAAAGGCATTTGACAAAGTCCAACACCCATTCATGATAAAAACTCTCAACAAAATAGGAATAGAAGGGAAATTCCTCAATATAATTAAGGGCATTTATGTAAAGCCAACAGCCAACATCATCCTAAACGGAGAGAATTTGAAAGCATTCTCCTTGTGAATGGGAACCAGACAAGGATGCCCTTCATCACCACTCTTATTCAACATTGTACTGGAGGTTCTAGCCAGAAAAATTAGGCTAGAAAAAGAAATAAAGGGCATCCAGATTGGTAGGGAAGAAGTCAACGTATCTCTGTTTGCCGGTGATATGATATGATCTTATACACAGAAAACCCCAAAGAATCCACAAGATAACTACTTGAAATAATAGAAGATTTCATCAAACTTTCAGGGTACGAGATAAACATAAAAAATCAGTTGGATTCATCTACACCAACAAAGAGGAACCTCGTAGAGGAAATCACCAAATAAATACCATTTACAGTAGCCCCCAAGAAGATAAAATACTGAGGAATAAATCTAACTATAGACTTAAAAGACCTATACAATGAAAACTACAAGACACTACTGCAAGAAACCTAAAGAGACCTGCATAAGTGGAAAAACATACCTTGCTCATGGATAGGTAGACTCAACATTGTGAAAATGTCAGTTCTACCCAAAGCGATCTGCGGATGCAATGCAATCCCAATCCACGTTCCAACGGCATTTTTTGAGGAGATGGAGAAACAAATCACCAACTTCATATGGAAAGGGAAGAGGCCCCGAACAAGTAAAGCATTACTCAAGAGGAAGAACAAAGTGGGAGGCCTCACACTACCTGATTTTAGAACGTATTATACCACCATGGTGGTCAGAACAGCCTGGTACTGGTACAACAACAGATACATAGACCAATGAAACAGAATTGAGAATCCAGACATAAATTCATCCACCTATGAGCAGGTGCTATTTGACAAAGGCCCAAAGTCTATTAATGGGGAAAAGACAGTCTCTTTAACAAATGGTGCTGGCATAACTAGATATCTGTCTGCAAAAAACTGAAACAAGACCCATACTTCACACCATGCACAAAAACTAACTCAAACTGGTTCAAAGACTTAAATATAAAATCAAAAACGATAAAGATCCTTGAAGAAAATACAGGGACAATGCTAGGAGCCCTAATACATGGCATAAACGCAATATGAACCATAAGTAACAATGCACAAGCACCAGAAGAGAGACTAGATACATGAGAGCCCCTAAATATCAAACACTTATACTCATCAAAAGACTTCACCAAAAGAATAAAAAGACAGCCTACAGACTGGGATAAAATTTTTGGCTATAACAAATCCGATCAGCGTCTATTCTCTAAAATCTACAAGATACTGCAAAACCTCAAAACAAAAAGACAAATAACCCAGTTAAAAAAATGGACAAAGGATATCAGCAGGCACTTCACCAAAGAAGATATTCAGGAGTCTAAGAGACACATGAAGAAATGCTCACGATCATTAGCCATTAGAGAAATGCAGGTCAGAACTACAATGAGATATCATCTCACCCCAAGAAGGCTAGTATTAATCCAAAAAACACAAAATAATAAGTGCTGGAGAGGTTGTAGAGAGACTGGAACGCTTATACACTGTTTGTCACAATGTAAAATCGTACAGCCACTTTGGAAATCGATTTGGCGCTTTCTTAAAAAGCTAGAGATAGAAGTACCATACGATACAGCTATTCTACTCCTTGGAATATATTCTAGAGAAATAAGAGCCGTCACACAAATAGGTGTATGCATAACCATGTTCATTGCAGCACTGTTCACAGTAGCAAAAAGATGGAAACAGCCTAGGTGCTCATCAGTGGACAAATGGATAAACAAATTATGGTGTATCCACACAATGGAGTACTTTGCAACGATAAGGAACAACAATGACGCCTTGAAACATTTTATAACATGGAGGAAGCTGGAGGTCATTATGCTGAGTGAATTTAGTCACAGAAGTACAAATATTTTATAAGACCACTATTATAAGAATTCAAGAAAAGGTTTAAACACAGAAGAAAACATTCTTTGATGGTTACGAGGGTGGGGAGGGAGGGAGAGGGTATTCACTAGCTAGATAGTAGACAAGAATTACGTTAGGTGAAGGGAGGGACAACACACAGTACAGGGGAAGTCAGCACAACTGGACTAAACCAAAGCTAGGAAGTTTCCTGA
>NW_004443968.1:19500815-19556248 GCF_000243295.1 Trichechus manatus latirostris
GGTGGGGTGTAGAACTCAAATTCTAGTAAGAAGACCAGACTTAATGGTCTGAGACTGGAGGAACCCCAGAAAGCATGGCTCCCGGATTCTCTATCAGTCCAGAACTAAAACAGTTTCCAAGGCCAACTCTTCAGACAGGGATTGGACTGGACTGTGGGACATACAGTGATACTTGTAAGGAGTGTTCCTCTTATCTCAGGTAGATACAGGAGACTAAACAGGCAGCTTCTGTCCGGACGTGAGATGGGAAGGCAGAGGGTTAGGAGCTGGTTGAATGGACATGGACGTGGGTGGAAAGGAGGAGTGTGCTGTCACAGTATGGGAGGAACAATAAGGGTCACATAACAATGTATGTATAAATTTTTGTATGGAAAAAATAAAAAAGGAAAAAATAAACTGTTTTATGAAGTAGCTTGTAAGTGTCAGCAATAATGAAAGATATATCAATAAATGTGATGTAAATCCTTTCCTTGAGAAACTCAGATTATTGGGCAGGCTTGGATAGAGGAACAAGCAGACATAGAATTTTGGAAGTGGAGAAAGCCTTAGACATAATAAAGATTGTGAACTAATTTTGCATACGAAACACAGGCCTAGGTTTGAGACTTAGCCTAGGAAACCCAGGCAGACCAGGAGGCCTCTGGGTTCCTGTCCATTCTGCCATACCACAGGACTTCAGAGTAGCCATTAAAAATTTTTCCCATTAAATCAGATCCTGAAAGTCCAAGGAAAGTAGTTTATTATCTATTACAACATCAATTTTATAATCAAGGTGAGCTCACTCTTTGTTTTCTGACTTAAAAATTTTAAAATAATTCCTGTCCTCCTTCATAGATTTCCTGTTAATCAATGTGTTTCAGGCTTTGGGAAAATTAGAAGAGTAAGTTGCTTTTAGGTAACCTAGAGTAGAGACAGGGTCTGTCGCAGGGCTTCAGACTCCCTGCTGAAAATTTGCATTTCCACCCCAGATGTACCGAATCAGAATCTGCAGTTTAACAAGACCCCCAGATGATGCTTACGTGAAACCCATATGAAATTGTTCACTACAGATTAGGAAGTAGGCACAAGTAAGCCTGTGCTTACCTTGTTTATTGGGCAATCTGCCCCTGCCTGTGTCCATGAACTGGCAGTTTATTAGATTATTTTGTTTATTGAAATGAGAATTGGCAACAACGAAAGCCTACATGATTCTGTGTGAGAAAGGGAATCAAATGAGGAAGAAAAAGTGCTAAAAGAGGAGTCTCCAGACACCACCACTCTGTGGCTCAGTTGGACTTAAAGACAGAGCCATAAGACTGTAGACCAGGGCTTTGAACCAGTTCATTTTGGTTTGACCCCCTGCTGAGAAGTTGCCGCTGAAGCCCATGTGAAATTGTTCACTACAGATTAGGAAAATAGGTGCAAGTAAACCCATGCTTACCTTGTTGATTGGGTAATCCACCTCTGTTAGGGATTGTAAATTTGAAAAGAGGCTTTGATTCTGTAGGAAGATGCTGTGGGATTGGGAGAGAGACAGATGGCAGCCATACCTAGAGGCAAAATCTTTGATGTGGTGAAAAAATGTGAATTGTTCACTACAAATGATGTGATAAGCAAGGTAAGCACTGTGCTTACGTTACCTACAGGATAATCGGCCCCTGGTCACAGTAAGGTGCTGTGAGCAATTTGGTGTGTTAACTACCTCATGGGTGTTGTGAGCAATTTGGTGTGTTAACTACCCCATGGGTGTTTGATTTTAAAATAAAGCAAATGAAGGCATAATTACAGTGATTTTATGTAAAGTTTATTTTCTAAATCTCAGTCAAATCTGATCACATTCTCCTCGCAGATTTTACAGTGTCAACTCAGATATGTTTCTTAACCAGCTAGTCCTGTTCCATTCTTTCATCTGTAGAAAGGATAATACTAGTGCCTAACCCACGGTTGATTTGAGGACTATGTAAAATAATAAAAGTAGCACATTCAGTTGGCACAATAACCCTGCATGTGATAAGTTCTTAGAAGATGTGAACTAGAATGGTTGTTATTGATATCTGTGTTGAGGGAAATGTGAATGAGCCTTAAAATGAGGGGGGAAAAATTGCTAACCCTTATCCTTTCACTAATGACTGCATGGAAAAAGTAAGAGATTGCAATGATTTTGAAGGAGAGGAAGGGTAGCCAAATGAAGAAAAAAGAAGATACGAACTGGGCACAAGAAACCCGGATAAAGTAACTGAGGAAGTAAGGCTTTCAGTCTGCCTATTCTTAAGTAGTTATTTCTGTTAAAAATGGCCCTTATTATAAGAGAATGGAAGAACACTGAGATTGGATGTAGTTTTCTCAGTTTTTAAATGTATTTTACATTGCATTGCTTGGAAAAGAAGTTGTCAAAAGCAGTTTCATCAGTATGAGAAGTACTATTATTTTTTGTTTATATTCAGTCTTGAAATCAGCCTAGGTTTCTTCAGTGCTTGTTTTCCTGAGGACTTTGTGTATTGTCCTTATAAAAAAATCACTCTTATCTAATTTAAGTTTTTCATATCCAAGGCTTACATAGCGTTTAATTTATTTGTTATTTATTCAACTTAGGTCCTCTGAAATCTTGGCGTAAGGACTTAAAAATGCACACTAACTTCTAAAAAAAATGTAATTTTAGAAAATTGAATGTTTTCTTCGAACCTAATATCTTGAACCCATATGTTAATTGAATTTCCTTCTATTAAGATGTGTTAGTGAGTCCCTGGGTGGTACAAACTGTTACTAACTAAAAGGTTGGAAGGTGGAGTCCACCCAGAGGCACCTTGGAAGAAAGGCCTGGAGATCTGTTTCCGAAAAATCAGCCATTGGAAAACCTACAGAGTACAGTTCTACTCTGACACACATGGGGTCACTGTGAGTTAAAATCATTTACTTGTTAAGATGTGTTAGGCTGTCATTGTTGTTGTTAGGTGTGGTCAAATCAGTTCCAACTCATAGCAACCCTATAGGGTAGGGTAGAACTGCCCCATTGGGTTCCTGAGGAGTAGCTGGTAGATTTGAACTGCCGACCTTTTGGTTAGCAGCCAAGCTCTTAACCACTACGCCGCCAGGGCTCCAGTCTGTCATTAGGGCAGTCATTTTCCTCCCTTATATGGGGAGTGGTTTGAGAACTACAGAGGAATACACTTTCTAAATCTCTTGCAAATGCTTGTCTCATCCCGTAATAGCCTTTTGAGGAGTCACAGACCGTACTTTGAAGACAGAGGGCAGCCTTTCCTGTGTTTCAGAGCACAAATATCTATCATCGGGAAATGAACACCCCTGAGTTTAAAGGTCACATCAGATATCTCAGAACATCAGGTTGATAAACCTGACATTAAGGAGTTTTAAGTTATTTCTTATTTTTTGAAGTATTCATTTTTTTAAAATATTTTAAAATAGTGATAAAAGAATGCAGTCATTGAACTAAAATGAGAATGAACATAATACTATGAAATTTTTTCCAGAGCTTCCCCTGTGTTTCTCTTTGTTTTTCTCTCTCAAGTGAACAATCATTAGAAAACGTTTACTAATACACTTTAACTTTTTAGTTTTTTAGCAAGAGATAGGGGCAGAGATTCCTCTCCCTTCACAATGCATACACGATCAAATAAGAAGAACCCAGGTTTCACAGGCTTTTCTTTCTGCACCCCCTTCACGGAATCAGTTTTAAAATATCAAGTCATAATCATAAGGCCACTTATAATTAGCAGTTGCTTAGAATATCTATTTTATCAAAGAGCCAGGGTAACAGTTACAAGTAGAATTGCTATGGCATTGTATTTTTCCTAAGTTCAGAATGCAGATTAAATTAGATTTTTCTGTGTAAAGTCACTCAGCTCTAAAGAATTTTTGCTTTTGGATAATTTTGAGGCTGTTATACTATGTTAAATGTATATATTTTTAAGCTCAATCATTATTAAAAAAAGTAAGTATCCCCTAATTTGTGTTAACAACTCAGGGCAAAATTAGTAAGGATCCAGAAAAATGAGGTTTTCTTGGAATCTTTTGTAGTTTTTTAGGAACTGTAATTTCTTCATCCCCTTATCTCTGTAACCTTATATAATAGTATTAGCGTTTTTAGAAAAATAAAAATTCTGAGTTTTCTTTTGGGCATGAAAATAAAACAAAGATCCCTCATGATGCTACTTTACTGTTCCCCCTCACAAGCTGGCTTGATTTTCAAATTACGCCGTACTGCAGAAGGGGAGAATATTAATCTGTGGGCATCAGCAGCTTTTTGCACACCGGCTGGTAGGTTTTCTGTTATATTCTCATGAAGGGAGTGGATCCAAGCTCCTCCTGAAGCAGCTGTGTGATAGCTGGGAAATGCTTAGAGAAGATCCCCACCTGGGTCTCACAGCCTAGAGTATGTGGTCAGCGGCCATGTTCCATTCCAGCTCTCCCATTGCAGCCCTCATCCTCTTCTAATTCAGTCTATACACTAGAAAACACATGGCAAATGGGGTTCACTTTTTGGGTCAAGTCCATCTGACTGAGAGGAGTTGCCTGGGAAATATTAAGAATTGTGAAGCCACATCTGGGCTCTGTGGGGAAGTGTGCATTGATACGTGAGCAGTGTCTGCTATGAGTATAAATGAGAAAAGTGGTGACTTGAGTGACAGGCCTTTATCATTCCTGCAGTCATGCCTGTGTGTTGCTAGAAAGAATAGACCGTGGTGAGAATTGATTGCGTTGAGTCATTTTCATGAAGCGAATATTTGTCGTGGCTTTTAGTGTTTCTTCTTCCTCTTTTCTTAACTTTTTCTCTCTTTGCAAAAAAAATAAAAGGAGCATGGTGATCTTGCTATTGAAGGAAGAAAATCAAGAAATATCCTAATTCTGGACTAGCAATTACTTTTTATTTAGAAAGACTTATGCAATGTGTATGAAATTACAAGATATGGAAAAAGTTAAGAGCAACACATCATAGAGATTAATATGCTCTGTCTCTTCCCCAGGAGTCCCTGGGTGGTGCACAAGGTTAAGCTCTTGGCTACTAACTGAAAGGTTCAAATCCACCCAGAGTGCCTTAGAAGAAGGGTTTGGCAGTCTACTTCCGAAATATCACAGCTATTGAAAACCCCGTGGAGCACAGTTCTACTCTGAAACACATGGGGTTTCAGAATTTAATTGACTAGTTGGCAACTCTTTTTTTAATCCCTCCCCCTTACCAAACTGAGGAAGCATTGTTACCTCCATTTTACAGATGGGGAAGCTAATATCAAAGAAAATTCAGTGATTATTAGAAAGGAGGGTCACAAGGCCTTTGTTTTGTTTGCTTAGCTGTCTTACATTAAAATTGCTTTTTCCATTTCTACTTTGAAAGCTCAGGAATGGTGTCATTTAAACAATAAGGTGCTGCATGGGAAATGCTCAGATTTGTATTCATTTGTATAGTTCATAAGCAAGGCTCAATTATACGAATTAAATAGAACAAAAAAAAACAAAAATGTTAAATGGCTTTTGTAAACGATAAAGTTGCATATAGTTCACTGTTAATTTTTAGAGTTTAAATCATGATATGCCCTCTTTATTTTTGCTGAAACCTGTTTAATGACCACTCAAGAAGATACGATTGAACTATTAGCAGGATTTTCCTGAGAATAATAAAACAAAGTCGTATCTGTATTCAGAGCTGCAAATATTAGTATAAATTGACCACTTTTCGCTTTCTGTATTAAAAATGAGAGACAGAAGGGAGTCTTTCTCTTGTCAATTAATTTTTGGTATTTTTGAATTAACATAATGTTTCAGAGAATATTAGGGGAAAAGCCACTATGGAATGAGAGATGCCCTTACGATCCGCTTATATTCTCAATTAGATTTAAGATTCATTTTTTTTTCCCTAGTAAATTTTTTAAAGGCGATCACAGTTGTTGAGTGCTTATGATATAATGCTATTGTATTAGGCACTTTAAATGTGTAGCTCATTAATTCTTATTAAAAAAAAACAACAACTCTGTATTTAAGGTATTATTATCCCCGTTTTTTTTTAAAATGAGAAATTGAGACTCAGGGAGATTAAATAACCTGTCCACAGCCAAATAGTGAGTAAATAGAAGAAAAAAACAAAACAAAACCCACTACCTTCAAATTGAATCTGACTCATAGTGACCCTATAGGACAGAGTGGAACTGCCCCATAGGGTTTCCAAGGAGCAGCTGGTGGATTTGAACTGCCTACCTTTTGGTTAACAGCTGAGCTCTTTACCACTGCACCACCAGGGCTCCGTAAATAGAAGAAGGAGAATTTAAATCCAAATGTATTTGAATCTGAGGCCCATGCTTATTTCATAATTCTTTGGCACCAATCTGTTAATTTCCTATGTGTTTTCCAGAGAATGCTACTATTTATATTTGTGCGTGTATCTGTTTTTATACACATACATATATGTTTTATTACACGTGTATCATAAAAATAAAAGCTTCTTTTGCAAAACAAACAAAATATAGATTCCTGGCTCCATTCTAAGTCTTTATGTAACTTTTTATCATATTTTCTTATGCCTATCTAGAAAGAAATGCTATTAGTCTGAATTCTGGTAGGAATTTCCTCATCACTTGACTGTTAAACGACACCTTGCAATCAACCTAGTTTCACTTATTTTAACACAATTTAAATCATTCCTGTCTAAATCTAAACCAGAGATTAGCAGTTTTTTCTTAAAGGGTCAGATAGTAAATATTCTAGCCTTGCAAAACATACAATCTCTGCCACAACTGTTGTAGCCAGACAGCAGTCATAGGCAATATGTGAACGAATGATGTGGCTGTGATGCAATAAAAAAAATTTTATTTACTAAAACAAGCAGCCAGTCCATGAGCTGTAGTTTGCCAATCCCTGATCGAAACCATTGCGTTTAGGCTATTAAATAGATTTAACCTTTGGCATCTCATGAACTGTGTTTTCTGACTTACAGCATATAGAGACTAAGAATACCAATAAAGGTTAACAGCACTTTGATCTTTGTTCCTTAGTTACCTATTCAGTTTTTATAAGTAAATGATCATGAACAAGAATCCTCTTATTTGGACTGTTGTATTTCAGACTTTTCCATCTCAGTAATGGTAATTTCCGTGTTATAGTTCCTTTAGACCAAATAGACTGGGGAGTCATTCTTGACCCCTTTGTCTCATACCCTGTAAACAATATAGCAGCAAATCCTGTTGGTTCTACCTTCCATATATATCCAGAATCCAGCTTTTCTCACCACGACCGTCTGTTCACTCTGAGCACGATTTTCTCTTTCCTGGGTTATGAAGTTGCCGTTCTAACTGGCCTCCCTTGCACCTTTGTACCCCTAAAGTCTGTGCTCTACGTAGCAGCCAGAGGGATCCTTTTAAAACAGAAGTCAGATCATATCACCCTTCTGCTCGTACCCTTCAATGACTTCCTGTACCACTCACATTTAAGGGCAAAGACCTTTCAGTGACCTACAAGACCATTCATTTTTCCTGCCATCTTTTCCCACTGTAGTGTTTCTCATCCTGCACCAGCCATGTTGGAATTCTTGCTGTTCCTTGAACATGCTAAGCATCCTCACACCAAGGGACTTTTCACTTGCTAGTCTAAAGTACTAAAATACTCATCCCCTAGATATTTGCATGCTTCACGTCCTTTTGTCCTTACTTAAATATTAACTTTTTAGAGGGGTCTTCCCTAACCTTACTTTATAAACTAGGAAACCTCTCCAAGTTTTCCCTCAGCCTCTGCTTTATATATCTCTGCAATACTTTCCCCACCTGACGTATTATTTGTTTATTGTCTTCCCCTACTAGAATATAAGTTCCGTAAGAGTCTGTTTTGTTCACTTAAGTGTCATCAGTGCCTAGAATAGTACCTGTACTGTAGTAATTTCTCAACCAAATTTTTGTCCAATGAATTAATGAAAATATAGTGAATTAGAAATGTAAAAATCTTATGCTTCAAAAAGAAAGTCATTTAATAACTATTTTTCATTTGTTATACACAGATTTCATTGTAGGTACAGGATAA
Organism: Trichechus manatus latirostris; assembly: GCF_000243295.1. NCBI lineage: Eukaryota > Metazoa > Chordata > Mammalia > Sirenia > Trichechidae > Trichechus > Trichechus manatus. The sequence goes on from NW_004443968.1 coordinate 19,508,814, forward strand.
ATCAGAACCCTGACTTCATCACTTTCCTGCTGCAAAATACTTAGACCTTAATGTGCTTCAGTTTTCGCATCTGTAAATGGGGATAATGCTAGGTCCTATCAGATATGATTGCTGTTAAGTGAATTAATATGTATATAGTCCAGTAAATGCTCAGTAAATTTTAGCTATTATTTCTTGCCAGCAGTACATTACAATCGATGTGTTAAAACATGCTATCAAGTACTGTAGTACAAGGCAGTATATGAAAATACCTTAGAGGAGTTGAAGTAAAGAATTATGGAGAATCAGACTGAACATGCATACAGTGATTGCAAGAATAGTACTTTCTCCTCATTCATCATTTCCCAAAGTGTATTATATATTATAGAAGCAGATTAGAACTTACATTTCTCTCTTCATTAGGAAAATCTTTGTGGAGGCAGTAGGATTTGAAGAATGTTGTTCAATGTGTAGGGGCAGATATTTGGAAACAAATGTTTAGAGTCCCTACTCTAGAAATATTGCTGTAAACAGATTACATAATCAGAACCTCAACTTTAGCAGTTTTGTTTTAAAAACATTGAGTAATCATTAAGGGTATAATTTAGTAAGAGATAGCACAGTTGAACATCTTTAGTTACCAAAAACCATCACCAAAAACCTGTAGTTCATAGTAACTCAAAGTGAAGTTGGTTAAAATGCAAGTATAGAAGGATATTTGATATACCAAATAGATCCCAAAAAGCAAATGTGTAAAGCATTTGAATATTTCAATAAACAGAATAATTTAATATATATTTAGTATTGGTAAACATATATATATGCGTATTATATATATATACATATATATATAATACACATATAACGGGGCAGACACAGTAGATACAAGAAAAAGATTGATGACAAGGACCTTCCCCCAGAGCCCACAGAGAGAGAAAGCCTTCGCCTGGAGCTGGCACCCTGAATTCGGACTTCTAGCCTCCTAAACTGTGAGAGAATAAATTTCTGTTTGTTAAAGCCATCCACTTGTGGTATTTCTGTTATAGCAGCACTAGATAACTAAGACAGACACAGAGGAGTTTCTAGACACTATTATATGGAACCCTGTGTTAGTAAATTTTACAATCTTGAGAAAATGGATGATTTTCTTAAAAAATTTTAAACTACTTTAGTTTATATATATATGTGTATATATATATATATATATATATAAAACAAACAGAAAAAACCCATTGCATCTAGTGGGTTCCGACTCACAGCGACCCTGTAAGATAGAGTAGAACTGCCCCATAGCGTTTACAAGGATGTAAATCTTTAGGGAAGCAGACTGTCACATTTTCCCCTGCGGAGTGGCTGGTGGATTTGAACCACTAACTTTTCAGTTAGCAGCTGAGCCCTTAACCACTGCGCCACCGGGACTCCTCATATATATGTATATGTATATCTATACACACACATATATGCATGTAAACACATAAATAAACTTTTAAAGATAAGAACTACCTAACCATGAACAGACCAATTAAAAACACATATGACAGAAGAAAGGTACACAAAGTATACAAAGAGGTCCTACAGATTATTGAGAATAAGATAAGCAACCCAAAAGAAAAATGAATGACGAATATTAATGATAAATTCACAGAATGAAAAAATGTTCAATCCTTTTAATAATCAGAGAAATGAAAATTAAAGAAATGAAATAAGTTACTGTATTTTTTCACCTATAAATTTGATAGAAATCAAAAAGAGGTATAATATGCTGGGCTTTTGGGAATGAGAAGACATGGGCAGTCTCATACATTGCTGGTGGGATAGTGCACTGCTACAAGGTTTTTGTGAAAGGTACCTAGAATTATCTTTTAAATTAAAAATACTCATATCCTTAAAATTGTGGGAGATCATTCTACAGAATATTATGCAGTAAATGAAAGAATGAGCTAGGTATACACCTGTTGCTCTGGAAGTATTGTCATGTTGTATTTTTGCTTGAAGAAAGCAAATTACAAAGTCATGTGTGCAGTGTGATTCCATTTTGATAAAAAGACGTAATAACAAAACCCCTATATGAGTGTGTATATTTGGTTAATATTTTATATAGGCTTGGAGGAAATTGGAGGCAGTCACACTGGAAACACTGATTCCCTGGTTAGGTGGCAGTGAGAGATGAGAGCAGATTTTTTTTTTTTTTGGTATATACTTGAGTTGTTTTTTGTTAAAGTGATTCTTATTTTGTTATCATTAAAAAGTAGTAAAGAAATAAGTAAATAATATCACCAACAAAAAGAATCCAGCTGGATCCTCTACCTTTCTCATATAGACGCCTAATAGTCTAGAAATCGTTAGAGGGTTTTCCACACAATGCCTCTAGTTGATAAAATTTTAATTCCTATTCCTCTGCTTTGCAACAGTGCTATTAAGAGAGCCTGATTAAAAAATTTAGGAAATTTGGTACACGTTTAGAAACAAATAGAGCTAGATTTGTAGGGGGTCATTCTTCTGTTGTAGTCGGTCTGAAGATATTTGTGGAAGGCAACCATGCGTATCTTTCCACATTAGCAAGAAAAGTGATTCTCTTTGCACTTATTAGCCACCAGAAAAATCCTCTTTGTTTCACTTATTTTCGGATTTATGTAGTCTGAATTAATATTTCAATAACCCTTTTCAAGAGAAGCATTTGAAACTATTCCACATGAGTGTTGTATTCTTTAAGCAAAAGTGCAGAACACACTCTTTCAAGGCACAGATCGCTTTTCACAGATAATGTATTCTATCTACTTAATCATGTATAAAGGGACGAATCTGATGTACACATTAGAGGAATAAGTCTGCCATAGTGTGCAGAAATCACACCATCCGAAACCTCAAAGCATTTTTAAAGAGAAAGCTGTATAAAAATAGCGAGTACATTGCTGCTATACAATGTGTCATACTCCCACCCTCAGTGAATCCAGTATTAAATGAAAACATTTGCCATGGCAACATCGATTTACAAAGGGCAAATGATGTTTCTGAGAGATTGGAGTATTTCTTCTCTTAGATCTGAGATGCATACACAGTTAACAACCTTATTTAATAATTTTATATATAACTGAAAAAGCTTTACTTGATTATTTAAAAATATTTTTATTTGGATAAAGAACCTAAAATAAAACAACAAACTCTTACCAAAACTACCGTAAAATTAAAAACAAGTGGAAAAATAATTACTGAAATATTTGAGACTTCACAGTTTACAGGGATAAAGATTATTAGCTGTACTGAACCATTGTTAAATCATTTGCTTCCAACCAAATGATCATTTTGCTAAGAAAATGCAGATTCTCTGTTTACTTCATTATTTCTCCAGTTAATGTTATTAGGTGTAATATTTAGCTTCTCTATTTTGGACATGTTAAAATATTAATTTTATCTCCTTAATATATTTTTCATAAACGCTAAGGCAATATTTACAGATATTTTACTGTTGTGGTTTCATCTGCTTGAATCAGACTATGTAGGCAGACACATACAAGAAAAAGATTGGTAGCCTGGGTAAATGCCAGTATTAAAGAGGTGACTGTAGTGGGCTCAAACAAGTTTAGCAGTTAACGAATAGTCTCTTTATTGTTTCTCTACTGTCATAACCGCACCATAGCATAAAATGGAGAGTTGTGCTCAGGGGTGAGGAAATTAAGTTCCTGCCCTAAATAGCTCAGAGTCAAGAGCAAAAGAATTTATCTTACTCAACATGAATTCTTTGACTCTGCCAGAGGTATATACTGCTCTTTCTTTTGCCTATCATTTATTCAATCAGCACAGTAAGCTTGAGTCTAGAAGCCCACAGCTGTTAGGTGTAAGGGGATTTCTAGTCCTTCAATCAGTTATGGCAGGAGTCAGTTGAAATAAGTAAGGTATTTCACACAGTTGATGCCCAAAATATTCCCCTTTCTCTTTGGTTTGTGATGACTCAAAAACCTTCTACAATAGCCAAAGATATTTGAAGCACTACTGAAGAAAATGAAAGCCAAGCCTAGCACTCTTTTAATGCTTTCATATGCTGCTGTTTGAAGACCCCACGTTTATTGGAAGATGGTGTATTGTTTATTTCCCTTCTTTCCCAGTGTGTATTCCCCGAGTTCAAAATATGTCAGTGAACTTGTCAAAAAAAGTTTACAAATATATGAATCCTAAATTATCTACTCGCGGTATTTTAATAAAGTCTCCATAACATATTTATTGTGGTTGTGAACTTTATAGAAAATAGAGATTAGCAAACCCATGAATCACTGCCCTGTTTGCATTTCTGTTATGAAAGAGAGCATTAAATTTAGAACGATCTTGTGTCTTTATTGTGGAAGTCAGTTCAGGAAATTATTGACTGAGAATGAGATTTTCCTTCAAGATATATGAAATTCAGATCTACTAGTGAAATCCAAAGGTATTATCTTTATAAATATGAGTATTATGGAGTTAATTCAGGCCATTCCAGTTTTATACACACACACACACACACACACACACACACACACAAACACACAAGTAATTTTGCTGGTGTATTAAAATATAAACAGAATTGAAATGATTTTTTCAGCTCTTCTCCCTTTCTAAATAGTCTACCAGACCATTTTTTCCCTCAAGTTTTCATCAAATAATCTTGTCATCATTGTTCTTTACATCCATTTTTCAATATTTAAATCACTATAATGTACCTAACCTATTGTGTAGTACGATGACTACAATAACTTTGTTGGATAGCCATTGTTTATAGTATTACTTCTTATATTTTCAAAATTCATATTTTCTGATTCCATCTGAGTATTGAGCACTCTACGAACAGATCTCCATTGCATCTTTCATCATGGAAATATCCCCACTTCTCTCTTCATTGAGACATACTGTCAAGAATAAAGTTTCTTGAGAGAAAAGACTTGCCTGGCTTGTTCACTATTGTATCCCCTGGGTTTAGAACAATGCCTAGTGTTCCATAAAGATAAGTTGAATGAATTTTAAAAAAAGAAAAGGAATTCTGCATACTAAGAATCTTCCCTGTGTCCTCCATCCCCCTAAACATACACACACACACACTCACACCACTGACTGTAGTGTTTCTGTTCTCCGCATTGGTCACAACTGAGTCTCCTACTACCATGCTCTTCATATATAAAAATTATTCTTAAATTCAGTGTTTTTATTTCAACTGCTACCTAACTTTTTTTAATCTTGCATGATTCTTTATATTTTCATCAGTTTATTTGAAGTATAATTTACTCAAAATAAAATTCACCAATTTTAAGTGCACAATTCAGTGAATGTTGATAAATGTATAGAGTCATGTAACCACCACCATAATCATGGTAAAGAACATTTCCATCACCCTAGAAAGTTCCCTCGTGTCCCTTTGCCTCATCCTGCAATTCCTTCCTCCCATCCCTGATCCCTGCAAACCACAGATCTACTTTCTGTCACTGAAGTTTGGCCTTTTCTAGATTTACATGGAAACATAGTCTTAATTGCCTGTAGTCTTTATGTCTGACATCTTTCACTTAGCATGATTTGAGAGTCATCCATGAGGTTGAGTTTATCAGCAGTTTGTTCCTTTTTATTGCCTAATGGTAGTTAGTGGAGGAGGCTGGATTCTAACTCAGGCAGCCTTGCTCCAGAGCCTGTGCTTTTAACCATTATGCTGTTGTCGTTTTCAATCAATATAATTTCCTTAACATGCATCTCTGATAATGCTGTTCTACTCAAAAATCTTCAGCAACTCCTCATTCTGATCAAATATATTTCCTATTCCATATTCTTGCATTTAGGTTCTCTGGCCTAGAGCTGCCATCTATGCCATTTTAATTTTTATTCCCTGCATTGATCCTTCCTGAATTCCTCATTTTCTACCACACTTAACCTGCTTGTTGTTCCAATAAGTAGGTGCCTTTGAACCTCCTGACGTTATTCTTTTTGCCTGTTACAATTGCTTTGCCCTGCGTCTTCATATACTGAAATCATACTCTATTCATTAAGTTAGAGTAAGTGTCTCCTTCTCCATGAACCTACTTGTTTCCTCAAACAGATCTGAGTGCAATAATTTGTACCACTCTTGTGGACCTATATTGTCCACATTTATTTATTTTCATGTTTTAAATCTGTTACGCTAAAGGAACTTTGAAACCAGTGACTGCGTATTATTCATCTTTGTGCATATTTTTTTATAGCTTATGCTCATACTAAGCAAACATCTTGATCTATATTGAAAGGAAACCACTTATACTTGTCCTGTAAACAAGATATTGTTTGCACAGTATTTTATATTATATCTTGGTGGTGTAATGGTTAAGTGCTCGGATGCTAACACAAAGGTCTATGATTTGAACCCACCAGCAGCTCCACAGGAGAAAAGACCTCGTGATCTGCTGCCGTAAAGATTACAGCCTAAGAAACCCTATAAGGCAGTGCTGCTCTGTCCTATAGGGTTGCTATGAGTTGTAATCAGCCTGACGGCACACAACAACAGTCATTGTTCTATCCATGCCTCTATTTCCCCGTCAGACTGCAGACTACATGACATACATGACAGCTTACCATTGTATCCCCCCTGCCTAGCCCAGTGTCTGGCAATGGTAGACTGTATATTTTATGGGATAGAAAGGCATATGGGACATATGGTTGAATGAATGGATGAGTTTTGACCGCTTCTATCCTACGATAGATTTAAATCAGGTTGATAGAAACACTTTTTGGTTTGTTTCCAAATTCCATTGCCTTCCCCCTCTGTTTATATCTTCATTGGTCATTCTCATTTCCATCAAAGTATTCTTCCCAAAGGACTGCATTCATTTCGTGCCCCGCATCGCAACCTCCATGACTAACATCACATCTAAACAGATCAAATCGAAATTCTCCTTATCTCTCAAGGTCTTTCAGTATCTGGCCTCACTCTGTCCAACTTTCTTTCTCAGAACTCCCTAAAATGTCACCACTGTGTCTGTTAACTCCAGTTACCACACTTACTCTGTGCCTGTACCATACTTAACTCTCGTCTCTGGATTTTGCTCAAACTGTTTTCTCAGCTCAGAGGACCTTCCTCTGACTCTTGTCTATCTGAATTCTATCCCTCCTATGTAGAGACTCAGCCTCTCTGATACTAAGGGAAGCCTAGGTCACTTCCTTTTGTTTTTAAGCTTCCATTTTAAAATATTTAAAATGTTAAGAACTCTGAAAAAAAGGAGTATAAAAGCAGAGATGTGTTTTATGTGCTGGATATCCTCCACTTGCCCCTCCAGATGTGCTATCCACCCTTCTCCAGCCTACTCTGTGCTCCAGGAGGCTTACCTAATGGACTGTACCAATGTGCTCGCTCCCTTGCTTTCTGGCTTCTAATTGGCTTCAGTGGGTGGGAGGAACTGGCAAAAGACTGGAGAGCAGGAGCAGAGTGAGATTAAGGTATTCCTTGGCTTCTCTGTTGGGCAGCAGGTTGACAGTGAACTGGGTATTTTAGTTTCTAGTGCTGCTGTAACAGAAATACTACACGTAGGTAGTTTTAAAGAATAGAAATTTATTTTCTCACAGTTACAGAGGCTAAAATTTCAAGTCAGGATCTTGGCCATGTTGATTCCTTTTTGTCAGTAGCCCTGGGCAGTCCTTGGTTCCTTGGCAATCTTTACATGGCATCTCTCTTCTCCCATGTATGCCTCTGTGTCTAATGTGCTCTTTTTATAACTCAGAAGTGATTAGATTTAGAACACACCCTACTCAAGTATGATCTAATTAACATAACATAACCCCTACTTTCAAACAGGTATGCCTGTTGCCGTGGTGTCAATTCAGACTCATAGGGACCCTGTAGAACTTCCCATAGTGTTTCCAAGGAGCAGCTGGTGGATTTGAACTGCCAGCCTTTTGATTAGCAGCCTTAACTCTTAACCACTCTGCAACCAGGGCTAAGGGTTAGGAAACCATAACACTAGGTTTCTCTCCCTATAGCTACATCTCCTGTCAGTCTTCTCCTATGACTGTAGCAATCTTTAGTTTCAGTAACTCTCCCTCTTCTTGCCTCATAGATCACTGGGTGGTAACACTTCCTGCTTTTTAAATACCTGTGATGTTTCAACACCCTTACATGTTTCCCTTAACCTAGCCCACGTCCTTTTCTTTGGTTCCTTTATTGAATTCTCCTCAATTACTCCCTTTATTTGTGCTTTCTGTTTCCTAAAGGAAAACTTGACTGATATAATTTTGATATTAAATATAGCAAATTTAACCTTTTTATTATAGAAATGGTACAGTGCAATATACATTGCCATGCATAAAATAATTATGGGATTTATAAAATACATTCATTGTGAATAACAAGTGGTGTGGTATGGATGATAGTTAAAAGTTGTAAGATAAATGTCATCTTCTTTCAGGTCCCATCTTGTGTCTCTGACTCTCTCTGTAATCTTTAAGGAGAAAAGGCCCTCTGTGAAGTGTTAGCCCCTCCTCCCCCGCTCATCAGTCCTGTCTAGGACCATTTCAACCCTCTGATCTCTCCCTTCTTTGAACTTTGTTTATTCTAGTCCTTACCACAGACCTTAACACTTTACTGTTTCCTAATGGTTTCATGGAGTCCCTGGGTGGTACAAATGGTTAGCGTGCTCGACTGATAACAGAAAGGTTGGAATTTCCAGTCCATCCAGGGGCATCTTGGAAGAAAGGCATGGTGATCTGCTTCTGAAAAATCAGCCACTGAAAACCCTACAGAGCACAGTTCTGTTCTGATACACATGGGGTCGCCATAACTCTAAATTGACTTGGCAGCAGCTGGTTTTTTTTTTTAAAGTGGTGTCATGAAAGTAGGCTTTGTCTCCTTTATTAGATTCTAAAGTTTCTGAAGGAAGGAAAAGTTTTTAGAATTTATTTTTATATCCCAGGTGCAAAATATTTATAGAATCAATATACATTTGTTGTTCATTTTGTTGGTTGTTGGATTAATTGGTTGGTAGGTTGGTATTGAATATTCTTGGGGACAAATTTATCTTTGTAAGTGTAAAACATTTTAATGGAAATTTCTAATACCTACAAAATTAAGAGACTTTATATTGAACCCCCACATACCCGTCAATGATTATCAATCAGCTCATGGCCAGTCTTGTTTTATCTATATCCCCACCTACTTTATTCCTCCCCCAGCACACACTAAATTATTTTGAAGCATCTACTAGTCATCATTTTATTTGATAGTATTTCAGTATGTATTTTAGAAAGATAAGTACTGTATTTTCAAAAGTAACCACAATCACCATTATCATCATTAATATCAAATACCCAGTCAGCATCACATTTCTCTGACTGTTATATTTTTTAAAATATCAGTTTATTTGGATCAGAATCCAAATGTGGCCCACATGGTGAACCTTGTTGATATATCTCTTGTAAAAATTGGTGTTCCCTCTCTGTCTCTTTTCCTTGTAATTTATTTGTTAAAGAAACCGGGGTATTTTTCTGCATTCTAGGATTTGCTGATTGAATCGCTAGAGTATTATTTAACAAAGTCCCTTTGTCCTCTATTGATGGTTACATCTAGAAGCTTGATCAGATTTAGGTTAGAGTTTTTGGCAGGAAGACTTCATAGATTACATTGAGTACTTCAGTAACAACTTACTTCTTGTGAAAACCAGGTATTCCTCTTAGAGTTTTCTACATTCTGAGTTTTCCTGATTGGATCCCTGATTGAGTCATGTAACATGTTCCTTTGTCCCCTCTGAGCCCTGGTGGTGCAAGTGGTTAAGAGCTACGCTGCTAACCAAAAGTTCGGCAGTTCAAATCCACCAGCCACTCCTTGGAAGCTCTATGGGGAAGTTCTGCTCTGTCCTATAAAGTCAGTATGAGTCAGAATCGACTCGACAGCAATGGGTTTTTCTGTCCCTTGTATTTCCCATAAACTGATAATTGGATCTAGAAGTTTGATCAGATTTAGTTTAGATTATTTTGGCAAGGATACTTCATAGGTAGTGTTGTATAGTACCAGCAGAAGGCACATACTATATGATTGTCTCTTTTTGTAATTCAACTACTATTTATTGAGATATCTACTACTAATACTATTTATTGAGTTGTGAGATTGATTAATCCATTATAAAGTTTCCTGTCAGCTTTTTATCTTTTGGTTTTAGCAGCCATAGATGATCATCACTGCCTAAATCCATTAGAAGTTGCATATGAGTATTCTAATTCTGTCATTCTTCTGCATTTATCAGTGGAAATACTTTTCTGAAAAGAAAGTTTTCCTCATAAACTATTTGATCGCGCTGAAACACAGGTTATATTATTTATGCAGTTTATGATCTAAAACCACAAACTATGAAAGGTCATTTTTTTCTTATAAGACCTACTAAGGGCCACTGACTATAGAAAACTAACTATATATTAATGATAATTTAGTTTTATCATACTTATGCTGCACACACGTGTGTGTGTGTTTGTGTGGAAATCTGAGAAAGATAAGAAAATGGAGCTGATTTTAAAGCACTGGATTTACTTTCACATCTTGTAGTAGGAGTTTTCCAGGCTGGCTTAAAGGATACCATGTACTAAATGCAATCTGTTAAGTTTTCCTGCCAAAACCTCTAACCTAAATCTGATCAAGCATCTAGATGTAACTGTCAATACAGGACAGAGGGACTTGGTTAAATAATACTCTAGTGATGCAATCAGCAAATCCTAGAATGTGGAAAAATACCCTGGTTTCTTCAACAAATAAATTACAAGGAAAAAAGAGACAGAGTGTTTATGTTTATAATGTAATATGAACTGATGACAAGTGAAAACTGGAAAATGGGCATTTGCTATTTCTACAGCTATTTGGTTCATTATAATAACAATTCCATTAGTAATATAACAAGTATGCACCCCTGGGAGTTTAGCTACAAAGTGAAGACGACCTTTGTCACGTTATTCCTTTTCTTGAATTATTAATATTGTCTCTGAATGGAAGTTGGAAAATGACAGTGGCATAAACTTGGTTTGATAGCATTAAAAAAAAAAAAAAATCCTTGAAGGAAAAAATGACTCAAAGCTCTGGAGCTATTTTTGTAGGAATAGGCCTGTTTTGAAAGGTTATTACTCATGTAGCATAACAAAATTTAACAAACTAATTCACCCAACTTTCACTGAGTACCCAGTTCCTATGCCAGGTGGTCTTTGGGAGTACAAAAAAGAATAAATCAAAGCTGCAGCCTTTAAATTACAGTCCAGTAGCAGGAGACAGACTAGCAAACCAGGAGCTTTGTTATAACTGCCTAATGCTATAACAGAGATGTTTATGAAGAGCAAAGGAGAAAAGCAAAGAGCATTCCAAAGAATAGTTTTAGGTTCAATTTTATAGTTCCTCTTAAAAGTTCAAGGCAAAGGATGCAAATCTGTTGAAATACTCTCTTTATGAGCTGAAAGTCTTAAGAGAATGAATAGGTCACAGAATCATTATGAGGGAGATGGGGAAAAACAGAATGACTTTGCCCTTGATCATTACAGTTCAATTTTATGGTTCCATCATTTAACGTAAATACCCCATGCCTGTTGTACCTCTTCTTAAAAAAAGACAAAAGTACCATTTTTTGGAAGGCATTAGTTCAACTCAGAATTGAATTGACTTTCTATTTCTTATTTCCCTCAAGATTGTCAGACTTGCCAAAGTGGGAAGAGGCATTTCATCTATTCTTGGCCCCTTATATCTTAGTATATCTTGTCATCTAGTTAATAGATACTACAGAAAGTGTCTAATTGGATATGTATTTAATTAACGTTATTTTACTAGACAAGAAGACAAAGATTGCAAAAATTCTGAGCATTCCGTATCAATACCCTGAAATGGACCCAGTTGCTCAAAGATTATCTGCCACTGGTTAAATTTAGAATTATGAAGGTTTTGTTTTTGCCTTCAGAAACGTGCTGTCAGATTCTAAAACAAAAAAAAAAACCATATCCGTTGCTGTCTTGTTAATTCCCACTCATGGTGACTTCATGTGTTAACAGAATAGTACTACTCCATAGGGTTTTCTTTGCTGTAATCTTTATACAAGTGGTTTGCTATGCCTTTCTTCTGCGGAGCCTTTGAGTGGGTTTGAATTGCCAACCTTTATTTAGCAGCCTCTTGCAAACCACTTGCACCACTCAGGGACCTGTCAGACTCTAGGGGTTGCTTACTTTACAGACATCTCCTCCCCTTCTTTCTTGCTAACAGAACCCACTTTTGTTCCAGCATTGACCTTCCCTAGCCCCAGAAAGTGAATCTTCATAAGACTAAGCCGCTTATGGTGATTCTTTTTCCCTTGATGTTGGTTAGTTTAGGGATGGACATCTGATCTGGCCACTTAGATGTGAGGGGAAGTCTTCTGGAGCTGAAGTGCTTCTGGGAAAATTTGACTCTTGAAAAAGGCCTTAAGGAAGAGACTTTCCCTCTGCTGTCCTTTGGACCTTGCTTCGTGAAGCTGTAACACTGGGAGCTATAGTAACCATCTTGAGGTCATGAAGAGGGAAGCCTACAGATAAAAGACAATATGCTGAATATGACAAAGCTGAAAGATGGAAAGAAGCAAGGTCCTTGTTGACATTTTTGAGTTGCTGGATAAAATAACCATCCTGCATCTGTCCGACCTCTGAATTTCTCATTCTCGGAGAGAACACATCTCTGGTAAAGCCATTTTTCGTTGATCTTGTGCAGTTTACAAACAGATTCATCCTTAATTATGATAAATGTTTTCTTAGACCTCTTAAGACAGGGATGCTATATAGTTGATGTAGTGTATAGTCTTTGTGGTATTTCCTAATGAGCATATGCTCGATACACTCTAAGGAGTAAAGGGCTATTTCTGATCAACACTTTGGTAGCCCAAAGTTTGCTTTCTAAATTCCTTGTACCAATTTTAAGTGTTACCAGCAATGAATAAAAAAGGATTAATCATCTTTCAAGTAAAAAATTCTGCTAATAGTTGCCATGAGTAAATAAATATACTTGAACTTTATGGGATTATTTCATGCTTTACTCTTTTCTACAGGAAACCTATCAGGCAGTGGTTTACTATGCTGATACCAGTTATCAATGCATAGCAAACAGCAGAAGTACAAATAGTACATTAATACATTAATTTAAAATTGTTCTTCATACACACACACATATGCATATATAGCAGAGTCACAATTTATACACTTTTATTCAAATATACAAAGAAAATCAGTATTTTTTTTTCTAAAACTGATTTAATTTATCTTCTTAAGCCTCTGATACTCTGGGTAACAGCGAAAAACAAAGCTTAATGCCAATTAAAGACATCCACTCCCTTCTCCCTATTGTTCTTTTCCTCTTCCTTTTTTATTTATCAGAGTGATATTTGGGTATATGGAAGAGGTGGTATTATATGAATGGCTTGGATAGTGGAGGAGGCCTCAAATGGATGGGGCCTATGAGCTCTGTTCCCTTAATTGACATCAACTCTGACATCTGTGACTATGGGATTACCCTGCCATTGGCCACAGGGTCTTCATTTATTTTCTTCTTCTGTCAGGAAGGGTATTCTTCTGTATCATATTCTCTCTCTTTCCTAGTTAGCATTAGCCCTGCCTCCTTCTTTGGGTTCATAATGACATAATTGATATTGGGGAATCAAATGTGATTTATTTGAAGACAAGTGTGAATACATAAGTTTAATGTTTTCAGAATATTAGCCTCCTTACAAATATGTAATGCCTGAAGACCCAAGCCTTGCCCCGAACTTTAGTATGTATATGTGTATGCTAAAGTGTATTGGATTGTTACTAAAAATTGCCTATTTTGGTTTTGTAATATCTAACTTCTTCTGTAAAAAATACACACTTTGGTAATTAGTAACCTGATTAGTTTTTATTCTCATTATATGGAATTAAAATCATTGCATTGCAAAATGGTAAGTCAGGCATCCAGATTCCTTAGTGCATGTTGACAGCACTAGTCTTTGGAACAGGAATAGTTTTCTGGGTTGGAAATCAGCAATTTAATGGCAGTGTGCTCAGTAGAAGCTTATATAATACCAATATTGCTTTTAATCATTTTTCCTCATATTGTATTTATTTTGGATATTTTGGATTTTTTTTTTTTAATGTGCTTGCCCATCATTTTTCTTCAGCCTCCTGAATCTCCCTTTGATGTTTGTTGTCGTTTTTTCCATTACTACTTTCCTTAATGTTCCTTCTTTCTTGTTTCCTAAGTCATCCTCGACCCTGTGCCCACACCAAAGAAGCTTGTGGTAAAGCTTCATGGTGACACTCCTATGCACTGTTGCTGGGATCATTGTTTTATTAGGAGGCAATGTAAATGACAGTGCAGGGGGTAATTTGGACAGTGAGCGTGGCTAGAGCTTTACATAATCTTAGAAGAGCCTGAGTCATGAGAACAGAGTATTCACAATCATAGTTCTTATAGGAGGAACCACTGAGAAGAACTAGGTTTTTAAAAACTAAATTAGAGTCATTAACACACAAAAGAGTAGCTTTCCAAATATTAGTGTTGCATTGTTGCCATGCCTCCGAGAACACTGGTCACATGTGGATTTTGATTATTGATGTTGTCAACTACTCCCTCTTCTTTAAAACATTTTCCTCTTGGCTTCCATGAAAACACTCTCTGAGCTTTCCTCTAAACTCCCTGGCCACTCCTTCCCTGGCCAGCCCCTTCACAGCCTGTTAGTTCTCTTTTTACTCTCCACGTGACCTCCTGTACACCCGTTGCCCAATTACCACCCTACATTTGTGTCTCATAAATTTACATCACCAGGTCAGACCTTTCCTCTGAGCTCCAGACCTTTGACCCAACATGTGGTTTTTCAAAAGCTCCTCAAATTCAACATGTCCAACACTAGCTTCATCATCATCTCCTTCAAACCTAGTCTTCTTCTTATGTTTTCTACCTTAAGGAATAATATTATCAATTATGCCAGACAGAAATCTAGGAATCATTCTTGGTCCTACCTCCTTACTTTTTACTGCCATCCGCCCCCAACTCATGTATATGTTACCTTTCAAATGTCTCCAGAATCTGTTCTGTTCTTTCCTCTTCTGGCACCACCCAGCTTCAAACTGTCATCATCACTTTTCTAAACAACTGCCATCGCCTCCTTACTGGCCTCATCTAATTAATTCTGGCCTCCATGTCAGCTTTCTGGAAAAAAAAAAAAAAAAAAAAAATTCAAGTAGCTTTTCTTTGCTCTCAGGAAAAACAAAGCAACTGAAGCCTTAACATAGACTGCAAGGTGTTGCACTATGTCCCACATCTACCTTTCCAGCCAACTTAAAACATGTCCCTGTCTGTATACACTGCCTTTAGTTTTCTCAACCATACCAATTTCTGTCCAGTTGCAGGACCTTTGAAAATAACTATTTCCTCTGCCTAAAACATGGCTTCTCCCCTTCACATGTATCATTTTCCTTTAGTTACTGGCTCTTGTAGCAACCAGTACTTCTTTCAAATTTTAAATCAGTTAAAATTTAACACTTGTGTGATTTTTTAAAAAATTGTTTGCTATCCCAGTAGACTGAGCTCCATGGGACCAGAGGACGTGCGTATTTTTGCTTTTGTTATATGAATGTAGCACAGTGTATGACTCCTGGGAGTTGCTCAGCTCATATGTTTGCTGAATGAATGAATGAATGAATGGGGTGAGTGGGAGAATGGATCTCTACCCAGGTATTAAAAGAGATTTACAGGTAGATGTGTAAGAAGAGATGACCATTACAAAATATATGAGAACAGGTCCAGAGAGAACAGAAATAGAGAAGACCACTTTGCTTTTGATGGTTCATTTCAAACTTCAAGAGACTGGCAGGTAACACAAATAGTAATTGAAAGACCTTTCAAGTATCTTCTCTTCCACAATGCTGTATTTCCCAGAATTAAATGTAAGTTACTTACTATATAGCATAGAAATATGATATTGGGAGTAGTGATTGTGGCTTCCGAAGCTTCCCCAGCCAGCTTTGGTAAATGCAGTCATTTTTAAATGAACTATGGTAAAGGAAAGGGACATGAGTGTGAATACTTAATGATGGCAAAAGGTTCAGGGAAACTTGATGAAAGGCATAAACCAATGATTTAAGATTGAGGGAGGTGAGTGGTGTAGATCATCAGCAACCCCTGTTCAGAATAGCTCAGTTTCCCCTCACATAACTCCCCCGTAAGCCACAAGCTGAGTTAGATTCCACCACTGCCACCACCCTCTTGTGTAATAGGTGATTAATTATAGACTGTTATTAGTATATTCACTGTTGTTTCCTTTTAAATGGAAGTGTGAAGCTCCAAGACAGCTGTTCCCTCACCAAAATGTTTTTTCCCTCATCATTTTCTCATACAGATTTGTAATTCCCACAGAAGAGCTCTCGCCAACAAAGTAGCTTCCATTTGAGCTACTTGGCGTTGAGAATCTTGTCATCATCAGCCACAAAGTGATTATAGTTTAAAAATGCAAATGGGATTCTGGGATGAATCAACTGAAGGATAAAATACATATGAAAAAGTGATGCTGTACAAAACCCTAATTAGGCGGTGTCTATAATACAGGTCTCAGTTCAGCCTTTCTTAAAACTGTGAGTTTATTGCCACCAAAGGAGGAAGGTACGTTCAACATTCAGCAGATATTTATAGAGCTCCAAGTATGTGCCAGATATTATTCTGAATGCTGAGGATGCCAGACAGACACAATTTCAATAAGCTTATATTCTAGATTGGAATGAATGCCAAAAAAGTTGGTGGGGATGGAGCTTACCTTAAAGATAAAGACAAGAGTAGAGAGTTTTGGGGAATACTTTCTTTTAAATATTTGAGAATGTTTGCACATAAAATTTTCACTGTGAATATTTCTTCCATAGCCTAAGAAATATAAATAGACAACATATTTTTTTTTCTTTTTTTTTTGATTTGTGTGATAAGGGAAAGACAGTGTTGTTGGTAGGTGCCGTCGAGTTGGTTCCGACTCATAGAGACCCTATATACTACAGAACGAAACACTGCCCAGTCCTGTGCCATGCTCACAATTGTTATTATACTTGACCCCACTTGTTGCAGCCACTGTGTCATTCTATCTCGTTGAGGGTCTTCCTCTTTTTTGCTGCCCCTCTACTTTACCAAGCATGGTGTCCTTCTCCAGGGACTGATCCCTCCTGATAACATGACCAAATGATATAAGACATAGTTTCACCATCCTTGCTTCTAAAGAGCATTTTGGCTGTACTTCTTCCAAGACGGATTTGTTTGTTCTTTTGGCAGTCCATGGTATATTCAATATTCTTCAACACCATAATTCAAATGCATCAATTCTTCTTCAGTCTTCCTTATTCATTGTCCAGCTTTCGCATGCATATGAGGTGATTGAAAATACCTTAGCTTGGGTCAGGCTCACCTTAGTCTTCAAGGCGACATCTTTGCTTGTCAACATTTTAAAGAGGTCTTTTGTAGCAGATTTGCCCAATGCAATGCGTCTTTTGATTTCTTGACTGCTGCTTCCATGGGTGTTGATTATGGATCCAAGTAAAATGAAATCCTTGACAACTTCAGTCTTTTCTCCATTTATCATGATGTTGCTTTTTGGTCCAGTTGTGAGGATTTTTGTTTTCTTCATATTGAGGTGTAATCCATACTGAAGGCTGTGGTCTTTGATCTTCATCAGTAAGTGCTTCAGATCCTCTTCACTTCCAGCAAGCAAGGTTGTGTCATCTGCATATCACAAGTTGTTAGTGAATCTTCTGTAATCCTGATACCCATTCTTGTTCATATAGTCCAGCTTCTCGGATTATTTGCTCAGCATACAGATTGAATAGGTATGGTGAAAGGATACAGCCCTGACACTCACACAGTATCCCTTGTTCTGTTTGAATGACTGCTTCTTGATCTATGTACAGGTTCCTCATGAGCACAGTTAATTGTTCTGGAATTCCCATTTTTTGCAATGTTATCCATAATTTGTTACGATCCACACAGCTGAATGCCTTTGCATAGTCAATAAAACATAGGTAAACATCTTTCTGGTATTCTCTGCTTTCAGCTGGTATCCGTCTGACATCAGCAGTAATATCCCTGGTGATACAACCTCTTCTGAATCCGACCTGAACTTCTGGCAGTTCCCTGTTGATATACTGCTGCAGCCGCTTTTGAATGATCTTCAGCAAAATTTTACTTGCGTGTGATATTAATGATATTGTTCAGTAATTTCTGCATTTGGTTGGATCACCTTTCTTGGGAATAGGCATAAATTTGGATCTCTTCCATTCGGTTGGCCAGGTAGCTGTCTCCCAAATTTCTTGGCATAGACTAGTGAGCACTTCCAGCCCTGCATCCGTTTGTTGAAACATCTCAGTTGATATTCCATCAATTCCTGGAGCCTTGTTTTTCACCAATGCCTTCAGTGCAGTCCGGACTTCTTCCTTCAGTACATCGGTTCCTGATCATATGCTGCCTCCTGAAATGGTTGGACATCGACCAATTCTTTTTGATACAATGACTCTGTGTATTCCTTCCATCTTCTTTTGATGCTTCCTGTGTCGTTTAATATTTTCCCCATAGAATCCTTTGCTATTGCAACTTGAGTCTTGAATTTTTTCTTCAGTTCTTTCAGCTTGAGAAATGTCAAGTGTGTTTTTCCCTTTTGGTTTTCTATCTACAGGTCTTTGCACATGTTATTATAATACTTTGTCTTCTCAAGCCACCCCTTGAAATCTTCTGTTCAGTTCTTTTACTTCATCATATCTTCCTTTTGCTTTAGCTACTCGATGCTCAAGAGCAAATTTGAGAGTCTCTTCCGACATCCATTTTGGTCTTTTCTTACTTTACTGTCTTTTTAATGACCTCTTGCTTTCTTCATGTATGATGTCCTTGATGTCATTCTACAACTCGTCTGGTCTACGGCCATTCGTGTTGAGCGTGTCGATCTGTTCTTGAGATGGCCTCTAAATTCAGGTGGGTTATACTCAAAGTCATACTTTGGCTCTCTTGGACTTGTTCTAATTTTGTTCAGTTTCAGCTTGAACTTGCATATTAGCAATTGATGGTCTGTTCCACAATCGGCCCCTGGTCTTGTTCTGACTGATGATATTGAGCTTTTCCGTCGTCTCTTTCCACAGATGTAGTCGATTTGATTCCTCTGTATTCCATCTGGTGAGATCCATGTGTATAGTTGCCATTTATGTTGGTGAAAAAATGTATTTGCAATGAAGAAGTCGTTGGTCTTGCAAAATTCTATCATGCTATCTCCCACATCGTTTCTGTCACCAACGCCATATTTTCCAACTACTGATCCTTCTTCCTTGTTTCCAACTTTCACATTCCAATCATCAGTAATTATCAGTGCATCCTGATTGCATGTTCAATCAATTTCAGACTGCAGAAGCTGGTAGAAATCTTCAGTTTCTTCATGTTTGGCCTTAGTGACTTAGTGATTAGTGCATAAATTTCAATAATAGTCGTATTAACTGGTCTTCCTTGTAGGCATATGGATATTATCCTATCAGTGACAGTGTTATACTTCAGGATAGATCTTGAAATGTTCCTTTTGACAATGAATGCAACGCCATTTCTCTTCAAGTTGTCATTCCCGACCATATGATTGTCCGAATCAGAGCGGCCAGTACCAGTCCGTTTCAGCTCACTGATGCCTAGAATATCGATGTTTATGCATTCCATTTCATTTTTGACAATTTCTAATTATCCTAGATTCATACTTCGTATATTCCACGTTCCTATTATTAATGGCTGTTTGTAGCTGTTTCTTTGTATTCTGAGTCATGCCACATCAGCAAATGAAGGTCCCGAAAGCTTGACCCTGTCCACGTCATTAAGGTCGACTCTACTTTGAGGAGGTAGCTCTTGCCCAGTCTTCTGAGTGCCTTCCAACCTGGGAGCTCATCTTCAGCACTATATCAGACAATGTTCCGCTGCTGTTCATAAGGTTTTCACTGGCTAATTTTTTTCAGAAGTAGACTGCCGGGTCCTTCTTCCTAGTCTGTCTTAGTCAGGAAGCTCAGCTGAAACCAGTCCACCGTGGGTGACCCTGCTAGTATCAGAATATTGGTAGCATAGCTTCCATTATCACAGCAACACACAAGCCCCCACAGTAGGACACCTGGGGGAAAGGAAAGACAATAGGGGAAGGTAAATAAGAATAGGTTACATACAAAAGTGATAGTTTAAGGAAGAATTTGGTGAATTTTATCTTCAAGTAAGTGTCCCAAGTTCTGGTTTCATGTTGTTGTTGTTGTTAGGTGCCGTTGAGTTGGTTCCGACTCATAGCAGCCCTATAGGACAGAGTAGAACTTCCCCGTAGGGTTTCCAGGAGTGGCTGGTGAATTCGAACTGCCCACCTGTTGGTTAGCAGCCGAGCTCTTAACCACTACACCACCAGAGTTTCATAGAGGTAGTTTTTTAAACCTGAGTTTTTCACTCCAGAAAATCTTTTATGCTTTTGTATAATTTTCCTTTGTGCTAAAGTCCTTTTGGAGTAGGATGAGGTTGAGATTACAAATAGTGCCTGCAAGTATAAGCTTATTATGCATGTATTAAAATCACTTCAGGAGATAGCAACTTGATTCTATTACCTATCTGACTCAATTTAAAAGAAAACTCTGAAAAATAATTTTCCAATTGTTTTCTTCCTCTCAAAACCAAAATTCCTGTCAAAGAGGGCTGATCACTTTTCTGTACTTCTCCCTCATTGGACTGACAGGACCATTCTCATTCCTTGTGATAACCACCACTTCTTTGCAGCACTTGAGTAGTTTAGACCTGAATTGAACACTATGTGGAAATGTAGGGCTTTCTGGATCTTTAAAGGCTTACCTGGTTTGGATTTTAGAATGTTAAATGATTTAAGGTTAGAATAGAGTTTACTACTTACTTTCCAAGAACTATTCTAAGGTGCAAAGTCATAATTACCACCATAAGATGGTTCTGGTTCTGGTTATTTCACAAGATATTCCTGAGAAAAGTTACCATAGAATATGGTACATTACCAGAGACACAATTTAATATTTCTATGGGTTATAGCCTCTTAACAGAGAACAACCAATTTTCTAATAGCCAGAGAAATAAGCAAAATGGGCTATATCCAGGTAAAACTGAGTCATGCTGTGTATTTATGCACCTATTTGTGTCACCACATTGAATTGTCTCCTTAAGCAAGGTGTTCTATGGACGATTCTCTAAACCTGCACAATAAAAGGATATTATCCAATCAGGATCAAATCATAGTACTCAACACTGGAATCTGAATGGTACCTCTGATTCCCCAAAACAAAAATTAATGATTTTATGTGAACAATTTTCACATGTAATAGCATACAGATGGTTTTGTTTGTCCCATATTAATTTAAATAAGCAGTTGATTTTATTAACTACCTATTCCATAGAAATCAGTGCATCTCTAGCTCACAAATGACTAAATCAAAATAAAAAACACTTTTTTTCTTAGTGTAAACAAGGATGTTACTGAACACTACTGTCTACATGAGAATTCTTGGTTTAAAAAGGGCAGTAATAGAATATCATAGGAATTTTTTAGTGATAAGGCATTCTTCCACCCCACCCCCCATTTCTAACACATTTTCTTTTGTCAGAAAAAATGTGCTTTTCTTGGATAGTTCCCAATAGCAACAGTAAAGAGGCATCATCAATATCATATCCGTCTTGATTCAGACTTGGCTGATGTGCCAAAACAGATAGCACTAGGAGACTTATTTCTCTTTTTGTATATCTGAGCCTTATGTTAACAATTTGAATCCACAGTATTTTACAGACAGTCCCCTGGCACCGAGCTCTGATACAGTGTTCTTCCCACAGAGAGAAAAAGGGGATTTGTGATGATGACATATGGAAAATTGTGAAAGGTAGCTTGGGTTGAATTATAGAAACATCCTTTCTAGAACAATGTGTTTGGATGAAAAGACAATTATAATGGGCAGTAAGGTGCTGTTCTTTTGTCTTCAGGATGTGTTAGAGAGAAGCATTGATCTGAGTTATGTATATGTTTTCAAATAGCTTTACTTTGCAGAAAAAAGATAGTGGCCAACATGAAATAGCTGTGGCTCTAGTTTAGCCCACTGCAGCTTGTCAACAAGCTTTCATGAGTGTTCTCCGGTACTATGGAAAATTTAGGGGACTTGGACTAAAACTTCATGTTAAATTTTATATGTCTTTGATTCCTTTATTTCTCCCATTAATCCAGTAAACTAAAATTGTGTCTAAGAACTGATAACTTTTTCTTTTCAGATATTACAAAGGTTTGAAAAATAAGCTTTTAATAGTTACCTTTCCATAATGGAAAGAGAAATGCTTTAGTGAACTGGGTTCTAATTGTTTCATCAATTTTTAGATTTTTTTTTTTAACCTCAAGCATTTTACTTACCTCCTTTAGCCCCAGTTTCTCTATTTTTAAAATGATGTTTATAATACCTGCCACCTGGCAGTGTTATCATGGGAAGTAACTATGACTGGAAAGCTTCTAAAGTGAAATGTTGTTAGGTGCTGTCGAGTTTGTTCTGACTCATAGTGACCCTATAGGACAGAGAAGAACTGCCTCATAGGGTTTCCAAGGAGCGGCTGGTGGTGGATTTGAACTGCCGACCTTTTGGTTAGTAGCCGAGCTCTTAATCACTATGCCACCAGGGCTCCTCTAAAATGAAATTGGAGGTTCAAAGAATATTCTTCTGTTTACATGCTAAGTATTGATAGTATGTTTAAATAATCTGAATTTCTTTAAATTATCTTCTTTTAATTATACTTTAGATGAAGGTTTACAAAGCAAATTAGTTTCTTATTAAACATTTAATACACATATTGTTTTGTGACACTGGCTGTCAACCCCTCAACATGTCAACACTCTCCCCTTCTTGATCTTGGGTTCCCCATTACCAGCTTTTCTGTCCCCTCCTGCCTTTCCATCCTTGCCTCTGGGCTGGTGTGCCTATTTAGTCTCATTTTATTTTATGGGCCTGTCTAATCTTTTGTTGAAGGGTGAACCTCAGGAGTGACTTCAGTACTGAGTTAAAAGGGTGTCTGGGGGCCATACTCTCAGGGTTTCTCCAGTCTCTGTCAGACCAGTAAGTCTGGTCTTTTTTTTGTTTTTTTTTTTTGAGTTAGAATTTTTTTCTGCATTTTTCTCCAGCTCTGTCCAGGACCCTCTATTGTGATCCCTGTCAGAGCAGTTGGTGGTGGTAGCCAGGCACCATGTGGTTGTGCTGGACTCCGTCTGGTGGAGGCTGTGGTCATCGTGGTCCATTAGTCCTTTGAACTAATCTTTCTCTTGTGTCTTTAGTTTTCTTTATTCTCCCTTGCTCCAGATGGGGTGAGACCAGTGGAGTATTTTAGATGGCCGTTCACAAGCTTTTAAGACCCAAGATGCTACTCACCAAAGTAGAATGTAGGACACCTTTTTTTATAAACTATGTTATGCCAGTTGAGCTAAATATTGCCGGAGACCATGATCCCCCGCCCTTAGCCCAGGAATTCGGTTCTTCAGGGAGTTTGGATGTGTCTATGGAGCTTGTTTAAATTATCTTTGAATGAGGCTATGGAGTTATATTTACCTACTCCAGGTACGGTTAAATAGTGTTCTTAGTGTCCAGCAAGTGAAAAACAAAAATACAACTGGCTACCTGCTCCTAACAGTGATTTTATTACTTTCAGAAATGTACTATTCAAGCTTTCCTAATACTGTTACCATGTGAAGTTATGCTTGGGATACCAGCCTTTTCTTTTTTTTTTTAAGTTTCTCAATCACAGGACTGGTCATAGTTCACTGTATGATCACAAATCATTATAGTCTTAAATTCTTAAACTGACTGATGCTTTTAGCATGGAATTTAAAGTAAACATTTATCCTTGGTTAACTTGCTGTAGAAATTAATCTGTATTGATAAAACAGTATTTTGTAATCACCTAAATAATTTTTTTCTCTATGTTGTAATGAGCTCATAATAATGTGACAAAGGCCATTGTCCAATTCATTCTTCATTACATATATATCTTGTTTTAAAAAAACTTATTCATTTACTTATAAAGAGCCTTAAGTTTTATTTAAAATATAGACTTAGTTTCATGTTATAGTTAGAAAAACAGAGGCATGAAGGCTTGAAGGAATCCAGAATCACAATTTAAGAAGAATGAAGCTTGATGGCAAGAAAGATACCTAATTATCTCTGGTGATCTTGAAAGCATAGAGGACTTGATTTTAACCCTAACTGTGATATTAATTAGCTGGGTAGCCTTAGAGGGATCAGTAACCTTTCTATAAATCAGTTTTAATTTCTGTAAAAAGGAACAATGCCTTTTAGACTTACAGCAGAGTTGTGAGAATGAAGTGAAGTAACACAAAGAAAGTACTTACTCATTCTCAGGCAGCCTCAGGGTGATAGAACTTTCCTCTGAGTCATCTTTATGATTTGACTTCTTCAATCGAACCCGTTAGATGATCCTTTGGAGCTTATCTTCTTTACATACAACTTGAGCTTTCAACTTAATTCTAGAAAGTAAGCCATGGTACCAGAAGAAAATCACCAGTGCCTTTTAAAGTTGCAGGGCAAGGATAGATTATCTTTTGCTATTATCTGTTCTGTTGAATTGTGGCCTTCAGAGCTATCAGCTAAAGGCTAATTGTTGATTTGATACACACTATATTTTTAAAATTTTGCAAGACCAATGACTTATTCATTGCAAATTTCTTTCTTTCAACAACATAAACAGCAACTTTACATGTGGGACTTGCGAGATGAATTACACAGAAATCCAATTGCCTGGATCTGTGGAAAGAGATGATGGAGAAGCTCAATATCATCATTCAGAACAAGACCAGGGGCCGACTACAGAACAGACCATCAGTTGCTCACATGCACGTTCAAGTTGAAGCTGATGAAAATTAAAACAAGTCGCCGAGAGTCAAAGTAAGACCTTGAGTATTTCCCACCTGAATTTAGAGACCATCTCAAGAACAGATTTGACGCATTGAACACTAGTGACCGAAGATCAGACCAGTTGTGGGATGACATCAAGGACATCATACGTGAAGAAAGCAAAAGGTCATTAAAAGACAGAAAAGAAAAAAAAGACCAAAATGGATGTCAAAACAGACTCTGAAACTTACTCTTGAATGTAGAGTCTCTAAAGTGAACAGAAGAAATGATGAAGTAAAAGAGCTGAACGGAAAATTTCAAAAGGCAGCTCAAGAAGACAAAGTAAACTATTATAATGAAATGTGCAAAGACCTAGAATTAGAAAACCAAAAGAGGAGAACATACTTGGCATTTCACAAACTAAAAGAACTGAAGAAGAAATCAAGCCTTGAGTTGCAGTATTGAAGGATTTTATGGGCAAAATATTGAATGATGCAGGAAACATCAAAAGACAATGGAAGGAATACACAGTCAGTGTACCAAAAAGAATTCGTCGATGTTCAGTCATTTCAGGAGGTTGCATTTAATCAAGAACCGATGATACTGAAGGAAGAAGTCCAAGCGGCACTGAAGGCATTGGTGAAAAACAAGGCTCCAGGACTTGACAAAATACCAGTTAAGATATTTTCACAAATGGATGAAACGCTGAAGCGCTCACTCATCTGTGAAAGAAATTTGGAAGACAGCTACCTGCCCAACTGTCTGGAAGAGATCCATGTTTGTGCCCATTCCAAAGAAGGGTGATCCAATGGAATGTGGAAATTATCCAACAATATCATTAATATCACATGCAAGTAAAATTTTGCTGAAGATTATTCAAAAGTGGCTGTAGCAGTACATTGACAGGGAACTGCCAGAAGTTCAAACTGAATTCAGAAGAGAACATGGAACAAGGGATATCGTTGCTGATGTCAGATGAATCCTGGCTGAAGGCAGAGAATACCAGAAAGATGTTTACTTGTGTTTTATTGACTACACAAAGGCATTCAATGTGTGGATCATAACAAATTATAGATAACCTTGCGAAGAATGGAAATTCCAGAACCATAATTGTGCTCATGTGGAACTTCTAGATAGACCAAGAGGCAATTGTACCAGCAGAACAAGGGAATACTACATGGTTTGAAATCAGGAAAGGTGTGTGTCAGGGTTGTATCCTTTTACCATACTTATTTGTTCTGTATGCTGAGTAAGTAGTCCGAGAAGTTGAACCATATGAAGAAAAACGCGTCATCAGGATTGGAGGAAGATTAATTAACAACCTGCGATATGCAGATGACACAACTTTGCCTGCTGAAAGTGAAGAGAACTTGAAGCACTTACTGTTGAAGATCAAAGACTGCAGCCTTCAGAATGGATTACATTTTAATATAAAGAAAACAAAAATCCTCACAACTGGACCAATAAGCAACACCATGATAAGTGGAGAGAATATTGAAGTTATCGAGGACTTCATTTCACTTGGATTTACAGTCAACGCCCATGGAAGCAAGCAGTCAGGAAACCAAACGACATATTACATTAGGCATATCCGCTGCAAAAGACCTCTTTAAAATGTTAAAAAGCAAAGATGTCACTTTGAAGACCAAGGTACTCCTGGTCCAAGCCATGGTATTTTCAGTCGCCTCATATTCATGTGAAAGCTGGATGATGAATAAGGAAGACCAAAGAAGAATTGATGTATTTGAATTATGGTGTTGATGAAGAATATTGAATATACCATGGACTGCCAGAAGAACGAACACATCTGTCTTGTAAGTACAGCCAGAGTGCTCCTTAGAAACGAGAATAGTGAGACTTCGTTTCACTTACTTTGGAACCGGTTATTAGGAGGAATTGGTCACTGGAGAAGAACATCATGCTTGGCAGAGGGTCAGCAAAAAAAAGACCCTCAGTGAGATGGACTGACACAGTGGCTGCAACAGTGGGCTCAAAACAGTAATGATAGTGAAGATGGCCCTGGGCTGGCAGTGTTTTCTTTTGTTTTACATAGGGTCACTATGAGTCAGAACTGACTCGGGGGCACCTAATGACATAACAACAAAGTGTTTTTAGATGTGTTTACTTAAAAAAAAAAAAAGTTTTATCTTTTTTTCTTCTAACAGAAGTTTTCTCTATCATGGAAAATAAGATGTAAGTAAAAACCAAAATCAGAGTATAATAGTGTATGGTAGAACATTGATACAATGTCTAATGTAGACTTGCTCTCCCAAAATGATTGCATGATACTGATTATTCTCCAGAGAATTTTCCTCATGTCTTCTGCCTCTTTTGCAAAAAACAGTTGAAAGCGGAACACATTCTCATTGTTAGAGAAGGTATAAGCCAAAATATATAAATTGATGGAAGGAAGGCATTTCCAAGTTATTCTGTCATTTTAAATTGAGCAGCCCAAGGTAAAAGCAAGCATTATGTATGGATTGATGATTACTGAATATAAATAGCAGTTTTCTTTATTCTGTATATTTAAACACCACCATGATTACTTTTTATTATCAAGAGAACCAACTTGCTGAATTTGATGTATCTATTTATGCCTATAACCTGTCTATTTCAAAAACAACTTGAAATAAATGGCTTACAGTAAAATCAAACATAGAGTAAAATAAAATAATGTTCGTCCAAATTAAAAAGAACTTCTGTTTAGTTTGCTTTTCATTGTGACCCTTCGATCCTTTCTTGTTATAAATATATGCTTAACTACCTTAAATTTACTTTTGTTTTTATATTTGCTTTGACATCAGTAATTGTCACATTGCTTCGAATTATCTGTGTCAGACTGCCTGTGTTCAAATCCCAGCTCCTTCACTTATTAGCTAGGGGACCTTAGCAAACTTACTTAACCTTGGTTTTCCTTATCAGTATAATGGGGATAACAGTAATATGTACATCATAGGAATGTGTTTTGAGAATTAATTGAGTTAATATATGTAAAGTACTTAGAACAATGCTGGCACATAGTGAGCTTTAATGTTAGTTATTAGTGTTACTGTCATTATTGTGGTTAATATCTATCATATAGAATTATTTAGTTATTAAATGATTATACTAGTCAAACATTTAGAACAATACCTAGTACATAATAAGCATTCAATAAATGTTAGCCAGGAATAAGTAATAGTAGCAGCATCAGCTATGTTGTGGTGGTGGTGTGCCGTCGAGTTGATTGCGACTCATAGCAACCCTGTAGGACAAAGTAGAACTGCCCCATATGGTTTCCTAGGCTGTAAATCTTTATGGGAGCAGATGGCCAGGTCTTTTCTCCTGCAGAGTAGCTGGTGGGTTCGAACCTTCGACCTTCAGTTAGTAGCCAGTCACTTAACCATTGTGTAGCCACTGGATACCTTTCAGTCTTAAACTACAAGTAGCTCAGGATGATCAAATAGAAAAGACTCTTGAGCTTATTATTTGTTATGTTAGAACAGAGTAGGTATATTTTGTAACATTACTAATTCAGAGATTGGAAAAATATTTATAAGCAATCTTGTGCATAATTGTAAGTTTTAAAGCATTATTTTGCCTATTTATTCTTTGGTTTTGGATACGCAGTTCATTTCTCCAGCATTTTTGTGGCATAAACTCCCTTACTGTGCAATCCTCAACATTTCCCAGCACATTTCCTCATTAGCTAAGTAAGAGTAAATAATTAAGCCTCTTAAGAAATGAAACAGTCTACTCAAATGAGGGAAAAAATGACATATATAAAATTAGTAACTAAGACTGAATCACATTCTTGTAATTTTCAAATTTTAAGATACTTATTTAATGTAAAAATGGTATATTTGAACCTCCTTGCTTTCCAACACAGAAGTAAAAACAGGTACAAATTTCACAGTTTTTAGATGCCAAACAGTAGGTTAAAGGAAACCCAAATGATCTCTGTTTGTGTTGTTGGAGACTCGATTCTAGTGCTGTGCAGTTATAATCCATGAAGTATGAATTATTAAATGAGTACAGCCTATATTTATCATGAGTATATTATCAACCATAGTGCATACTTCACTGCATATGGATTTCCATTCAGGAAGAAGAGTACATAGATTGCCAGAAGCCTATTCTCCTTAAATTGCAGTTTTTATCACTAAAAATTCTTGGTGTTTCTGTATTTGATAGTGAAAAAACTGCCGTTTAGGTAAGAGACCAATAACTAGAAAAGAAAGAATAAATGAATTAATGTTGATTTCTTCAATGTACTACGTAAAGAATTTTAAAGTAAGAGGAGAACAACCGAATATAATATTTTATTAACCAACTTTTATTTATTGTTCTTCTCTGATTAATATTTGGGCAGTTGTAAAGTGATTCAGGAAATTAAATATGTAACTGCCAAAAGCAAAGATGAACATTTAAAATGGACTCCTATCATTTTAAAATCACGTACATTAAACTTTTCCACCCAGTTTTATATAAATATCTGTAATGTTATCTTTTAATTGTGACAGTGTAAGAAATATTACTCATGATAATTGGTTTATAAATAGGATCTGAAGTCATTTAGGAAAGAGTCTTTAAAAAAATTTTAGGGTACCTGAGTTCTAGGCTTAGGCCTTCCATTAAGTGACCACTCAGGACACTGGACCAGTAGTTCTTTTTCAGTGATGGAGATTGTGTTTTTAATACTTACTATCTTTTTTTTATTAACAGCAGTTTAATTTAAGTTTTGTCTCTTTCTCTCTTTAATAGTCTGATACGTATATCTGCATGTCATTACGTTTGCCAACAGATGAGGAAGCCTTCGTGAGTAAGTATTAATTGGATGGCATTGGGGTGGGTTAGTTGAAGGGAGGGCAGCTATTTGAAATCAGTAAAAGTTTCTCTCTGATGGTTATGAGTGTATTAATCTTTTACTGTCTGTTTCTCAAAAGCATTTATTATGCCTAATGCAGAAACAAACTAGAGAGCACCACTGAGACACAAGATTACAAACTGTATCTGGAGAGATTCATGAGTAATAATAGTTAAGGAGTTGCATGCAAATGTTGATGGCTGCCAATACCGTGTGGTCCCATTTGTATAGTATTGGCTTTCTATCGGTGACTGGATGCTTAATTCCACTCCGCTGCACAGACTGTTTACTTACCTGCTGGTTCATGCTATAGATCGACTACACTTAGAGTCAGCATTGAGGAAAGTTAAGATTTTACCTGTCAGACTAGTAGATGGATAGGAAGGAAGGAGGGAGGGAGGGAGAGAGTAAAAGATGTAGGAAGGGAGGAAGGAAAAGAGGGAAGGAAAGAAGAAGGAAAGGTTGGCCCTGTTGTTTATATTATAGTATAAGAGGAATCTTAAATGGCAGGTCCTATCTCAACTGTACCTTTAAATCAGATAAGAAAAGTGACAAAGCACCATCTGTTTTCATCTATGTTGTTTTAATTTAAACATCCTTTATGACAGACTTTTAACTGATTTAGGGAAGAGGTGTGATTGGTAAATTATCCTTGGATTTGTTTTTTTCCCATTCACTTTACTTGTTTGAGGTGTTGATTTTAGAGAGAATGTGATGGTAATGAGAGTTGTACTTTGGTCCCTTGAAACTAATCTTCAAGTGGGCTGTCTGAAATGACTATTACGTGAATTGTAAAATGTCTACAGTAGCCTTGGGACAGTCTGAGGATGAATTTTCATGAGGTGTTCCCCACCGGAATGCACATTATAGGCCTGTGAAGCCAGAGCAGTGTGCATTTATTTTTGCACACACTTTGGTGCTAGTCACAACAGAAAATACAACCTACAGCAACACCTCTTTAACAAAATTTGCACCATAGTTAATTCCTAACAATGAAAGTCAGACCTTGGAAAGTTGAGTGTGGCTTGACTGTTGTTTTGTATAATTTTTGGACATTACCAAGAAAAAAAATCAGAAAGGATAGTGCTCCCAGATCCTGAATGGAATAACTTGAAAAACAGAAAAGATAATTTAAGTTAGTAACTGTAGTGTTTTGAGTAACACTAAACATGATTTAGAATATAAAGTCGTAATTAAAATGTTTAAAATTTTCTTCAATGTCACATCCACATATCTGGCAGCCAAGGGAAAAAAATAAATAACATTTACTTATAAAAGGGAATTTTTTTCTTACTAACTTTATAATTTCTTTGTCCAAATTCAGAGCAGTTGAATGTTCACACTTTACTGTACAGCCTTGTATAAATATAGTGGTCTTGTTTTACAGCAGTGTTACGGGTCTCACCTTAATATTTACTGGTTTAATTTCTGGGGGCCAGTGGTAGTATGTGGTTTCAGAATTGGTGACTCTAAGGACTGTAAATAGATATTCTGGAATGAGTCATTGCTCTCCTACTATAACTACATTTTCTTTTTCATAATTTAAAATTGAAAAGTACAAGCAATTTTATTTACTCAAGAAAAATATTCACCAGAAGTGTATAAAGGGCTGTATTAGAACCATGGAGCTAAACATGTCTTCATTTTCTTAGGTGCGTCTCTTCTAAGGGTAAACTGTTCCAGATATCATAATAGTTCTAGACTATTGTGCTTCAACTTACTGTTTATTGTTCGTTCTGTTACTATTTTTTCTCTTTTCGTTTGGGGGTATTGTGAAAGTTCTAATGTCCTTAAGGGGTCTTCTAAGGTTAGTAACTATTTTCAGTATTACTTAACTTACTTTGTCATTGGGAGGATAGTATGAATATTGAAGATAGTGTTACTTGTTAAAAATGGCGTTTGTTTCATCTGTAGGGTGAGTCCCTTAATGTACTGCCTCTCAGGTGATTTGTGGTTACCATCATCTGCATAATCCAGCAACCACAACAGTTTAGGTAGAGGCAGATTGGAATGGGAAAATTGAAAAATCAAAGAGAAATACCAAGCAATCATTTATAAAAGGGGATAAGTAGATATTTAGCACGCTTTATCTCATTGAATTCTTAAAACAGCCCTGTAGGTAGTCACATTTTATAGTACGAGAAACAGAGACAGGGACATCTGTGTATGTGTTTTAATCAGCACCTAGGACAAGAGTTTGCACGGAATCATTGTTAATGTGATCAGACCACCGCCATCACTACCACCAGCCATCATTTTCTAAGGGTTTTCCAGGCACTCTAAGATGTTGACAGCTAAGCATATTTAAGCCATTTTACAGAAGAGGACATAGATGATCAGAGAAGTTATGGAACATGTGCAAGCTGTTCACTAGCTATGTGTCCACCTAGATTTATGCTGTTCAAATTATAACAGATACGGGTGTGGGCATAGTGATACAAGGGAAGAAGTGGAAGAAGTTACCAAATAGATAGATGAGCTGAAATATAGCAATAACACATCACTGCCTTCCCCACAGCAAATATAATTATTCTTTCATTTTTACCTTCACTCCCTACTGGGAATAATCTAGTCAGTTCTACCAAAAAAATAAAATAAACCTCAAACCATCTTCCAAAAGAAATCCCAGCACATATGGAGATTTAATGATTTGGAGAAGGAAAAGGTCTTGGATATATAGATTATATGATGAGTGGATTTATCATACACAGTTTTTCCGACTTCCAAGAGTGAAAGTTTTGCTTGTGGGATAACCAAGGCTTTTCTGTGCCTAGGGATTCAGATGACATAGGGAATGAAACTTTAGCCTTTTTGTGGCTAATCCCAAATACAAGGTCTCAGACTGCCTTATCATAAGATTAGATGTGGTCGAAGAATGAGGACTGCTAAAGACTGGTAATACTTTGTTCATTCTTTTCTTAAAACATTTATCATTTTATACCATTTGCTGTCATTATTTGTGCCTTTTTAACTTTTCAATACCAACAGGATATATCTCACAGGATAGGGTAGGGACTCGATAAACGTTTGCTAAATGCATGAGTGAACATTTAGAAAGTGTTTGTTTGTTTGGCCATTTTCTAAGGCAGCATTTCTAATAGTAGACAGTCAATCCTATTGCCTTATATTATATTCTTGGTTTTAATGTAATGGATAATTGTCCTTCAAGAAAAGCCACATTTTCATTAATTCAGCAAACTTAGTAAAATTCTGCTGTGTGCCGATTATTGGGCTAGGGGCATTGGGCATGTGAAGTATGATATGTGCTCAAGGAAGTCACAGCTTGGAAGAACTGTAGAAGACAAGAATACAAATGTTACACCATATGAAAGGACTTTCTCCTTTTCGTTTTCACATTTCTGAAGAAAAGTCACAAAAGGCAGAGTACAATTCAGAGTGCTTATTAGGACTAAGACAAATTCTCATGATGGTGTTAAAAGTCAGAATTGCATTTGAAAAATTCATAATTTAGGCTTTCTATTTGTGTGACTATTTATGTAACCCTTTTAGATAAACATACTTATTCTGAAAAAATACTGTCACAGTTGTCATGTGTATGCCTGTTATATGTACATGAGCATACAACATGTATGAGGTGTTTATATATCTGTATTGAATTACTAGATGTAAATTAAAGTGAGTATTTGGGGAAATGCTGTAATGAAGATAAGTATAATTTTTATATTTTGAACAAAATAGTGGACTTTCTAGGAACAGTGCTTTTATTTATTGTTTTAATAAGAAATCACACAATCGAAATGGATGAAGGTATGATAAAATCTGCATTTGACCACTGAACTGTGGTGCTGTCTAAAAGGTGTTTTACAGACACTCAGAGGAATTGACTCTGACAGCAGCCCACTCAGCCAAGAAATTTGACTGTCATCTTTATCCACTTGCTCTCCCTCACATGGATGACCAGTAAATAAATGTGTCTTTTCCTTAGTGAATGATGGCAGGTCCCTCTCTATCAAATTGCACTATAGAAATGAGATAGAAGCCTTGGAATTTAGAAATAGATGAAATTAATCTAATGATTCATTGCTTTTCATTTTCTAGGGCATCTCTCTTGAATGTAGAACAATGTCTGCTGCCAAATTGCATGGTTAGATTTGAATATTTCCAAATATGACCTTTCTTAAACAAAGCGCATGTTTGGGTGATGTTGGGATGCTTCTAAAACTGTGGAAACAATCTAATTTTGATCAGGATGTGGGTCACTAGATAGTGTGAGTATAAAGACCAAGGTCTGGCAGGGTGCAGTGCTCATATATCCACATTTTGCTTTTGACAGCAATAAATAGGAGGATGTGCACACATGTTTGTGTATGTATTTGTAAATGTGCGTGAGTCCCATCTCCATGCAGTCACTTTTTGGTCATCTTTCTTCTAATTTCATTTCTAGTTAGTTAACTGCATACCCTTTCCCTTCTTGTTTCAGCGAGGACTTTCTCCAACATGAAAAATATAGTTTCCATCTCCCAGAAGACCATTGGGTATTTTCCAGTGGGCACCCTGACACCCTAGGAAGTTGTTCTGGTTTCTTAGTAAAAGCTACTTAGAGAGAGCTGAGATAGAACATACAGGATATGCTACACTAGAGGTTTCTAATGATAAATCCCAGTTTGCTTAGTCAAAATCGTGAAGAAGAAGCTGTTTCTGTATACCCTGTTTCAGAGTCTCAGACTGTTTCTTGAATGACCACTTTCTTTTGGTCATCCAAATACCACCTTGGTAAGGGTTTTTCAGGTAAATAAAAAGGGAAGGAGAGGAATAGGAGCCATTTTGTTATATTTTATAAGAAATTGTTTAAATTATTTTCTGATTATAATAGCAACTGCTCATTGTAAAATGTAAGGTTTTAAAATGCTGAAAAAAAAGTGTGATTTTTGTTTTCTTCTTCATATATATATACATTATATATATATTTTATATATATATACATATACATATATATAGTAAAATTAGGATCAAACCTGACATTTTATTGTAAACATTTCCCCCATTTAATTAAATATTCATAAAAATTTGATTTTTAGTGACTACATAATATTTTATATGCCCTATATCACGTATCTATTTCCCTATAGAAGCCCTGAAGGCGCAGTGGTTAAAGCACTTGGCTGTTAACCAGAAGGTCAGTAGTTGGAACCCACTAGCTGCTGCATGGGAGAAAGATGTGGCAGTCTGCTTCCGTAAAGATTTACATCCTTGGAAACCCTATGGGGGCAGTTCTGCTCTGTCCTGCAGGGTCGCTGTGATTTGACATTGACTCCATGGAAGTGGATGGAATTTCCCTATGGATGGACATTTAGGTTGTTTGTAATGTTTTGTGATTATAAATAATGCTGTTGTTTTGGTTGCATGTACGAACTTAATACATGTGTTTATTTCAACTCCTTCCTAAGACATCACTAAAATGAAATTAGGGGGAAAAAGTAAGCCAAATCCTACAGGAACAAAAAGAACAAAAGAGATGAGAAACATCTGAAAGGTATAAATATAATTTTGGAAGCTAGTAGGTGAATGGACAAGTGATAACTCATACAGGGGTCCAGAAAACTCTGAAAGCAGAATGGCCACTAGGAAGAGAGATAAGAAGTAAACCAATTTATGCCTCACCACCCTTGGAAAGATGAGAAATTGTATCCAGGCAACCAACAACCCTCATCTTTTCCCTTCTAGAGATTTACTTGAAGAGACTGAATGAAAGATGCTCTGGTCCGGGGGACACCAGGCAGAGCCAATAGCAGAAGTGAGGCACCCTTCTGAAAAGGGTAGCAAGCTAAGTGAAAGTCTACTTTTTAGATTTTAAGACACTTCCCCACCAAACAACTTTCTCTCAGCTCCAAGAACACTTAGAAGCCAGAATTACTCCTCCAAGGAATATGATGGAGTACTAGGAGAGTGTAGGAAACTGACCTGCTCAAGAAAAAAAGGCTTTACCAACATTTGGGATGGTCTCCCAACAAAACAGGCAGTGTCACCCTACAGTGACACCATCAAGTAGTAAACCTAGCCACAACAAAGAGCTTACCAGGATTACCAAATATTGGAGAAAAACATCCTACATGAAAGAGAGAGAACAGAACAAACATGGGGAAATAAAAGGGAAACTGGAGGAAACCGAGACAATACAGAGAATAAAATAAAAAATGTCATTCTATTAATATTTTCAGAGAGAAGAGAAATAATAGAACTTACGAAGCAAGACCAAAAAAACCCAAACCCAACCCATTGCTGTCAAGTCAGTTCTGACTCATAGCAACCCTGTAGGACAGAGTAGAACTACCCCATAGGGTTTCCAGGGCACAGCTGGTGGATTCAAACTGCTGACCTTTTTATTCTCAGCCAAGCTCTTAACCACTGCACCACTAGGGCTCCATGAAAGAAGACCAGAAGCTATAAAATAGTACTTTCTAAGAACAACAAAACACTCTTGGGAATATGATAGTGTAAAAAGGGATTCAGTAGAAAAATTAGGAGACAAGATTGAGGAAATTTCTGGGAAAATAGATCACAACAAGATAGATCAATGAGAGAATAAATAAGAAAAAATAGTTCATCAAGGAGACCTAATGCAATAGAAGTTCCAGAAAGAATATACACCATTGTGAAATTTGAGAATATTACAGTGTATTAGTTTCTTAGTGTTACTGTAACAGAAATACCAAAAGTAGGTGACTTTAATGAATAGATACTTATTTTCTCACGGTTTAGGAGGCTAGAAGTCCAAATTGAGGGCACCTGCTCTTGGAAATCGTGGTGGCCTAGTGGTTAAGATTTCCCTACAGCAAGACTGGAAACTAGAAAATAAGGAATCAATGTCTTCAAAACTATGCAGAAAAAATCATATCCATCCTAGTATCCTATACTCAGAAACATAATCAAGTGGGAGAGTAGAATAAAGAAATTTTCAAGGCTGTGAAATTAAAAAAAAAAAAATCCTCCTCCAGTTTCACTTTTCTCAGGAAGTAGCTACAGAATGTGCTCCACCAAAACAAAAGGGCACATCAAAAATGAGGAGGACATGGTGTCTTAGTTACCTAGTGCTGCTATAACACAAATACCACAGTTTGGTGGCTTTAAAGAACAGAATTTGATATTCTCATAGTTCAGGAGGCTAGAAGTTCAAATTTAGGGTGTGGGTCTAGGGGGAAATCCTTCCTTGTCTATTTCGGCTTCTAGTAGCTGCCAGCAATCCTTTGAGTTCTTGGGCTTGTAGATGCATCTCTCTCTGTCATCCGTCTTCCTCTTCCCCCATGTGAGTCTCTGTATTTATTGTACTCTTTTATAGCTCAGAAGTGATTAGATTTGTAATCCACCCTACTCTGTTATGACCTAATTAACATAGCAAACCAAACCCATTGCTGTCAAGTCAATTCCAACTCATAGCGACCCTATAGGACAGAGTAGAGCTCCCCATGGGATTTCTAAGCCTGTAGTCTTTAAGGGAGCAGACTGTCACATCTTTGTCCCATAGAGTGGCTGGTGGGTTTGAATCGCCAACCTTTCAGTTAGCAGCTGAGTACTTAACCGCTGTGTTACCAGGACTCCTTTAACATAACAAAGAAACCCCTGTTTACCGGTGCGGGGTGGGGGGTGGTGGTGGTTAGGATTTCAACACAAGTTTTGTGAGGGACACAATTCAATCCATAACACACGGGATCCGGAAACGGAACCAAGACCCAGCATGACAATCATGTAGCCATGTAGAGGGCAGAAAGAGAGGTCCAAGAGGCAGTGGGGCAAGTGAAATTCAGAGATTGCCTGGTGTATTTGAATGGTTTAAGAGGAAATTCAGTTATTATCAGGAGGTTGAGGGCTGGATAAGTGATAGATATGTAGCGAGTTTAGCAAACAAATGAAAACCACGTACTTACACTAGGTAAAACAAAATGCCCAACTTTTAGTGATTTGTCCAACGTCAAATAGCTAATTAGTGAGTAGAGATGGAATTCAGACTTAGTATCTGATTGCAGATCCCTTGCTCTTAGCTTCTCAATATTGTACTGTTCGTACTATCAGTAGCAGTGTAGAATGATGCCCATTTTATGACATCCTTTACAGCTTGATGCATTTTTTTTTAAACTTTGTCAAAATGGCAGTAAAAATAGTATCTTCTTTGAACTTGTACATCTTGGGAATTAGTAAGCGTGAACGGTTCTTTCTTGACCTTTTGTATTTCTCTTAATTATTTGTTCATGTCCTTTAACAGTATGTCCGTTGGAAATACTGCTTGCCCCCCACCCTTTTTGATTTGCTGTATTTGTTTGTATATTATTTGCTGTATTTGTTTGTATATTTATACTTTGTCTTATTTTTCCATATATTCCCCCCTTTTCCTTTTATTATTTTTTATGGTGTATTTTGGTATACAGAGGGTAGTGTTTTCATGATCACACATATCAACTTTTGCTTTTACAGTTTCTTCCTTTGCTTTTATACATGTACTCAAAATTTTCACATAATTTTATAAGTGAGGAAACGTAGGCTTAGAGTAAGTAAGCTTATTTTGAGTTACATGGCTAGTGAGTAATGAAACGGGGACTTTACCCCAAATCTTTGTGACTCCAGAACTTTGGCTCAGACTATGTGCTTTCTGCATCTTCAGATGGTGTGTGTCTCAGAGAAGTGAGGATATTCAGAGATAGGGTCAAGATCAGAATGTAAGTGAAGGAGAGGGACGAGAGTCAGAAATGGTGACGTAGTAGTTAAGCACTCAGCTGCTAACCAGAAGGTTGGCGGTTTGAACCCATCAGCTGCTCCACAGACGAAAGATGTGGCAGTCTGCTTCTGTGAAGTTTACAGCCTTGGAAACCCTATGGGGCAGTTCTGCTTTGTCCTATAGAGTTGCTGAGTCAGAATCAACTCAACGGCAGTGGGTTTGGTTTGGTTTTGGTTTAGTGATCACTGTAGAGTAACTAACATGTCAACACAGCTATTTTAATGCAGTAATGTCAAAATGCCTTCTCTATCCCAGTAGTTAAGTGGTTGAGTGGTAGAATTCTCCCCTTCCATGTAGGAGATGCAGGTTTCATTCCCAGCCAAGGCACCTCATGCACAACGACCACTAATCTGTTGTTGGAGGCTTGTGTGTTGCTATGGCATTGAACAGATTTCAGTGGAGCTTCCAGCCTAAATCATCCTAGGAAGGAAGGCCTGGTGATCTGCTTCTAAAAATCAGCCAGTGAAAACCCTATGGATCACAGTGGTTCAGTTTGCAACCAATCATGGGGGTGCTGCAGGACTGGGCAGCATTTTCTTTCATTGTGCATAGGGTCACTATGAGTTGGGGACCAAATTGATGGCTAACAACAATAACATTGGTAAAATGGCCAATTCAGAAAGCCCAGATCTGAGTCAGATTTGATGTGTAAATGTCCTTAGTGGTGGTAGTATGGTAGAATCATGGCATTTTGACAGTCATTCTGAAGTTGTCATTCTGCCTGTTTTTGTATGGACTGTATTAGTAGTCAACTCTGAATAGTCCAGTCTGAACTAGTCTAGTCAGAGAAGATTTCATGGGGTAGATAGGAAAGATTTGATCTGGATCCGGGAAGATAGTTTATTTGGATATGCAGAGGGAAGGAGACTAATCCAGAGACCATCAATATGAGCACAAAGGAACACAGTGGGTATAAGTATGAGAGACAATGTTGTATAGTGGTTAGAGAGCAAGCTCTGTGCCAGACCACTCTATGTTCAAATTCCAGCTGGATCACTTGCTAGCTCTGTGACCATGAAAAAATTACTTGACCTCTCTTCCCTCAAGGCTCATCTATTTGGGGAGGAGGGGAGAGGGATGAGGACCAAACTCATAGGATGGTGGTGAGAAGTAAATGGCTGCCTGGCACACGGTAAGCCCTCAGAAAATGCCAGTGATTACTGTTATTAAGTGAGGAGAGCTGCCTCGTGAGAGTGAAGACTGCATGTTGGGGGTTGTCATGTTGGAAATGTGGTGAGGAAGACTGGTGCAGTATTATGCATGGCAGGGGGTTGGATATGGATTTGACTCTGTAGGAATTAATGGGAGACTATTATAGGAATGACATTACAAAAACAGGGGTTAATGAAGCTTATGCTATGTTATCTTTCCTAGCTTGGCTGATAAAGTCTGTTTATTGATTATTAAGTTGGTTCTGGCACGTACCAAAAAGTTCAGTTTTAAAAGGTGTAAC
Organism: Trichechus manatus latirostris; assembly: GCF_000243295.1. Taxonomy (NCBI): domain Eukaryota; kingdom Metazoa; phylum Chordata; class Mammalia; order Sirenia; family Trichechidae; genus Trichechus; species Trichechus manatus. The sequence goes on from NW_004443968.1 coordinate 19,548,672, forward strand.
ATCTAGAAGTTGTATCCTTTTTTATGTTGAAATTCCTTTATTCAGAGATAAGGGTTATTTCATTTTAAATTTATGTTCCATTTAGAGGTTTGCTCAGGTATTTTATTTCTTGGTTAATTTGGCAACAGCAGCTTTAAGTCATCATAAATCAGGTTAGGAATTCTTTATAAATTGTATACCATTGTCCGTGCTAGTAAGAGTTAATGACAATTTCTCTATTAAACTTTCTGATTAAAAATGTTCAAGTAAAAGGTCTTTATTTTAGTGTAGAATTGTTTTATGGTTGTGGGGAAGCTGGTGGGAGATAATATATTATGCCATTGCTGCAGGCTTTTAACATGCTGCCAAATGGACTGCAGTGCTTTGAGCTTTACATTTATCTCAACGTTTCTGGCCCAACTGCAGGATTATGAACATTAAGGTTGATCATATCCTACACTTAAATTACAATTTGGAGCATTATTATCTTCAGTTCCTATGAATGGTTTTTGAAGTATACTTTTTATTTTTTGGAAATAAAGACATGTTTAAGGGAGTGATGTTAAGATTCTGGGGCCAATTTTTTTAATTACAAAAACTCCTATACATTATTAACTGTTTCATGAACCTTACACCTTCCGCATTCTCTCAGTATTGAACATGGTTTGAAAGCACTAGCAATTTTAGAATATTGATTCTTTAGCTCATGTATGTACATAATCACTAGAGACTCCATTTGTATGCCTGCTTCAAACCTCAGCCCTTAAAATGATTTTAGGTAATACAGCTAAAATGACATGATGTGATACAGACTTCTGATGGTTTCTTTTAATATAACAATTCTAAAATATTAACTCCTTTTTACCTTCAGAAACTCTTTTTATATATTTATTTTTAAAGAAACCTTGACTTTACTGTTTGTCCTAGATATTATACGAAAGCAATGCAATCCCAGTTCAACTAAGATTAGTTAACTAAACTCTGCATACACCCACATAATAGAATGTTTTCAGCCACTAAAAATGTTGACTACAGTCAGAATCACTTGTAAAACTTTTAAAAGATACACTTGCCTGGGAATGACCTCAGGAAATTTGATTGAGATATTGTTAAAGGGAAGATGAGGAATTAGTTTAGGATTGACCCTGGGCACCTTTATTTTTAATAAGTTCCAGTAATTCTAATGCACAGCTAAGGATGAAAATATACACAGTATACAAAATAATCCTGTGTATAATATGGTTCCACTGGGAAAAAAAAAACAAAGTTAACAATGATTATCTCTAATGATGTTACATACAAGCAACAATTCTAGAATGCCTAAGTTCCAGAGATCCAAACTTGTGCTTGTAAGTCAGTTCTCTTTTATTCAGTGGGTCAATTATGCATGGTTAGTAGAGTTCCTCTAGATAAAAAGGACATTCCTTCCATTTCCACTGGTAATTTAGGATTGATATGTGTACACGGATATATCCGAAATTTCTGGTTCCTCTACTTACCCTTCAAAATCTTTCCGTGTCCTGAGTCTGGTAGATACATTAAACTTTGACATGCAGACCTGGCTATCCACTTAGAAAGGAAAAATGGAAATAAAGCTAAGTGCTAAATAAACTCTCTCTAGGTCACGTTCTTAGAGATTTTATGGCCCTGATTGTAGGCTAATGTTGGCTAAAAGAGGCCGTGAATCCAAACGGCCTCGCGCAGTTAGAACAAATTTTGCTTAGAACTCCAGAAAATAGACCTAGTTATCTCTCTGCTCAATATGTCGCCCTCACACATGCTTTCAGGTCTTTCATTTCAGATGACATTAACCTTTGAAGAATCTTCCAACCAGTGCACTTTCAGTGTCTTCATATTTCCCTTAATTAATATGTGTGGGTCACTATTTCTGGAGTCTTGGCTTTCAAAGGTATTTGGTTCCCAGGACTTACGCACACTTAGTTGTCTGTAAAATTGTCCTTGATCTTACGCATGAAGATCTGAACTGATACCCATCAAGGCTAAAGTACCATTTTCAGTTAAGCAGCTGTCATCTTATAATTGAGTTAGAAGAGTCAGTGGCACTTTTATTCTTATTGGAGATAATATCCCCTTGCATTCTCACAAGACTGTGTTTTTGCCATGTTTGTCACTATCCCAAGGCTGCCTTTGTTTATTCTGCCTGTCCAAATCACACACTTAAATGTGGTTGTTGTTGTTATTATCCCCTAGCTCTCTGCCCCTCAGATCCTTTATTTCTTTGGTGTATGATGGCAGAAAAAGAAAGGAGTGGGAATTTCTTTTAAGAGGCAATTTAAAAATATTTTTCCATATTCTGTTTTGTGTAGTGATGAAATCTCTACCATAGTCATAGTCATATGTGTATCTTGTGCTCAGTGGACCTTATTCTTACTCACTGTGGGTGAGGTCTTATTTTGCAAAGCCAGGCACAATAAATATGAATGGAGTAAACCCAGGAAATGAACTTTTGTCAGCCTGATCTTTTCTCAGTTTCCCCTGCTCTACTGGCAGCAGATCTTTCAAGGAAATTGTCCAACTACTACTTTATTTTAAGGCATCTACTGTTATAGATTTACATTTTATTATGACATTCCTTTTTTGCTGGAGGTATTTTTCATTTCAGCTTGCAGTGAATTTCATTAGGTGCTATAATTATATAAATATTTAGATATCATACTCTTTCTTTAGGATATGAGAAAGATGGTTAGTTTCTGTTTTCACCCTGTACCAATAATTTACTTAGCATTTAAATGAGATCTTGGGTTTCTGGAGGAATATATGAGTCAGTGAGAATAAGTTTTTACGACAGGGAACTCTGAGGAATTTTACTACCACTTAAAGATACTGATTTGTTTCTCACTATAGAAACAAAAACACATACCCAGGAAAAGTTTAACGTGAGGCAAATAACTGGTGCTTAAAATAGTATGTCAGAATGAGAAAAAATTCAGAAAATAGTTAGAGAACTTCTACTTTGAGTAATTAAGATGTGTCCTTTACAAAGGAAATTATAAGATCTGTTTGCATCAATCAGCAAGGGCCCAGGCAAAACATTTGTCTTTCCTAGTTCCTAAGGAAAAGTCACAAAGATTGTGTACTACTGTCTTTATGGTCTATTCCTCTCCCAACAGGTCTCCGTCCTGTCCTTACCTGAATCTTGTGTATATTAACATTTCATTTTATAAAATTTATGATAGTCCACTCTTTTCTCAAAAATGTTTTTGCCTTGTTTCACAGCAGTACACACACTGCATTAATTTAAAAAAAAGATCACTGTTGGTGTCTCCTGCCAGGATCCTGACAGCTCAGTGCTTTCCTTCAAGCTCTGTCCTGAGCCTCCTCTGTGGATCCTATTTTCACCCTTGGCACTTTCGTCCACCCTTATGGCTCCAGGGTTCACTTGTTGAGTGATTCCCAGTCTGTAATTCTCTAGCCTTTTTCTTGAACAAGGATTGGGTGATTCCAACTGTCACTGGATATTTCCATCTGGATTTTGAGCTGACGCCTTGAACTCACATTGTTTTGCATTCAACGGTTTAATTCTTAGAAAAAGTGCACTTGGCCATGTTGATTTATTACCAGAATGATCAATTTTAGGAAAATTGTTTTTAACGTAGTCTGCCTATAATAAGGTAATCTAACGGGGGAAAACCATATGATCATCTTCATAAGTGCAAAAAAAGCAGAGGAGTTGGGCCTTTGGTTTGACAAGCCCGCATGGATTGGCAGAGAATGTTTACATATAAAAGAGGGGAGGAGGATGCAGTCAGGTAGAAAACATTGTGGATGTCCATAGAATGGTATAAGCAGATTGGTAAAAATGAATACAACAAATTACATCATATGCCAAAATAAATTTAAGATACATAAAAGACAAAGACCTGGCACTCCCACCTCAGGGCTTTTCAGTTTCCCTTCTGGAAGGAAAGATCTCTTGGGAGTACTGTGGAAGGGAAGAAGGACATCCTTCATTCAACTTGAGTGTTGAGTCAGTAGAAGTAAAATCCCTCTTCTTCCTTCAGTTTTTCTTGCCAGAAATTTAGGTTTGGTAACGATATGAGTTTCTGTAATTTGTGAACTATTGTAGCTTCCAATTGATTCATTCCTTCCAAAATATCTTCTCTATCCTAGGCTTACTGCATTCTCTGGTAATAGAAACAAAGCCTCAGGTTATAGCAAGTCCATTTTCCAGCCATCTTCTCCTTGTTAGTTTTTTAAACGGTGTTATGAAAAGCTCGAGATTTAATTTTTAGGCTTTCATTCTTTTTTTTTTTTTCAGTATAGCGAATAAAAGATTTTTTATTTCCCTTGAAAGTTGTTTAAGTCAGGATGGCACACAGGTACCTTGTGTTTCCTAATCAACCACATTTTGCAAGTCATGGTGCTATAGTCTGATGTGGGACATTTTTTAATTTATAAATATTCGTGTTGCAGATATGCATGTTAGCAATAAATGTTGTTTTATTAATTGTGTCAGACAGACCAAAAGGGCTAAAAGCAGCTTTGCAGACACTGGAGACCTAAGATCATTTTTGGCTATTTAGCATTTTACGTGTGAAGATGACTTGTAAACTGCTGTTGCATACCAGGCAACATTTCTAATGAGGATCAAAGGGGATGAGTGAAAGCCAAACCAGGAAGGGGAGCTCATGCTCAATATTGGTCGTAGGTAATGATGTCATTTATTTTTAATTTTCTCTTTGTTTTACCCCTGAACTTGTATTTTTATTGATGTCTTTGAAGCACAATTACTAGGAAAGTTAGAAAAATGACATTGTGTAAGTTTCAGTATCCCTTTAACAAGTGCACAGTGCTCATCCTACAGAGTAATTTTAAGTCTTCTCATTTTGTCAAGATATGTTTTCCACTTTTATTCTTCTTTCTTGGAAAATTGTTTCTCCCCGTACATCCTGGTGATTACTGTTGTTCTTTTAAGATGGTAATAAACTTGGGTTATGGATCCTTTTCCCATGTTTTGACCACTCGCTGTGGCTTCTCTGCAGTGTTGTGCAGTGTTTTGTAGTACTCAGCACGCTATGGAAATCTGAAAGGGAATGTACTATGAATATATAACCTGGAGCTTTCATTTTATACCTACATAATGCTCTCACTACTTTAAAAGGGCTCTTCCATTTAAAAAAGAAATGTATGTGCAGTATTTGGCTATTAATTATTATTTTCTCCTTTTGTTATATATCAGCTTAATACCCTACCAAATCAAATCATTAAGTCACACTCATCTTAAGGAATAAGATAATTAATACAAGAGCATTCTATCATGAGAGTTTTGAATCATCTTTGTTATACAGCTATTCTACTGTTCAAAGATACAGTCTCTTGTGACATTTGTATACAAAAGTGTAATTTGCATTCACATTCATCTATCATTTTCTCTCACAGTTGACTTCAAACCTCATGCCAGCATGGATACTGTCCATCATATGTTACTTTTTGGATGCAATATGCCTGCGTCCACCGGAAGTTACTGGTAAGAAAAATGGGCTCATAGCACAGAGGGGTATTTAAAAAAAAGTGTGTTTCTTATCAGTACAACATGCATCTGTGTGGATATTTTACAATGGATTAATAAATGGGCAGAATATTTCTTTTTTAGAAAAAGCATTGTTCATTTCTATCACGTGGTTAAAATGGTTTTATTGTCACAGTTACTGTAGTCTGCTCTGGAGCATATCCATCAGTCTTTGTTACTGCCTGTCTTAGTCATCTAGTGCTGCTCTAACAGAAATACCACGAGTGGATGGTTTTAATAAGGAGAAATTTATTTTCTCACGGTCTAGTAGGCTAGAAGACCAAATTCAGGGCATCAGCTCCAGGGGAGGGCTTTCTCTCTTTGTTGGCTCTGGAGGAAGGTCCTTGTCATCATCGGTCTTCCCCCAGACTAGGAGCTTCTCTGCACAGGAACCTCAGGTCTGAAGGATGCGCTCTGCTCTGGTGCTTCTTTCTTGGTGGTATGAAGTCCCCCACTCTCCACTTGCTTCCCTTTCCTTTTATCTCTTACAAGAGACAAAAGGTGGTGCTGGCCACACCCCAAGGAAACTCCCTTTACATTGGATCAGGGATGTGACCTGGGTTAGGGTGGTGTTATAATCCCACCGTAATCCTCTTTAATGTAAAATTACAATCACAAAATGGAGGACAACCACACAACACTGGGAATCATGGCCTAGGCAAATTGATACATACATTTTTTGGGGGTAACAATTCAATCCATGACACTGCCTTAATAAATACATGTCTGTTGTAGAAGATAGTATATCAAGGTGCAGATGGCTTGTAAAGCAAGACTGAAAATTTAGATAATGGATATTTTGATGCTTATTTTTTAAAGTTCATGATTCTACCCAAAGAGCATGATAGCTCCAATCACAGAGCACTTTTTTGTCCCAGACACTGTGATAGGTGATCCGCACACTATTTCATTTTATCCTAAGAACTCTGCAAATCAGGTATTATTATACCCCTTTTACAGACAAGGAACTCGAAGCTCAAAGTGATTCAGTAACTTGCTCAACATAACACAGGTGGTTGGTGTCAGACCAGGGTTGAACCCTAGGGTATCTGGTTTCAAATCGGAAGTTATTTCTTACCTTATTGCACAATCTCCCTTTTATTCAGGTTAACTTTTGCAATTTTAGAATTTATTGTAATCAGTGTTGTGAGTCTAATGTCATGTTTTGAATAATCAGTAAACATCTATTAAATGGCTGTCATATGCCAGAGCTGTTGCAGATGTTGTGGAAGATTCTAGGATAAATAAGATATGTTTTCTACCCCAAATGCTTACCATAATTGGGGCTTGAGATCTTTTCTTTCATTTCGTTCTTTGGCATTCTTGTCCTTTTAGATCAGTGTACTCTGAAAGTAGCCATGCACTTTAAGCTTCATATTTTTCTTCCACACCCAGAATTATGGTTATGTATTTAATAGGCCAGATGACTGGCATGTCTTACTTTGCATTGGAAAGGTCTTGTCCCTACATAATCATGTAGACGGAGACCCTTCTTTTTTTTAAAGTTTTTTTTTATTGTACTTTAGGTGAAGGTTTACAGAACAGTTTCTCCTTACACAGTCAGTACACATATTGTTTTATGACACTGGTTAACAAACCCACAACATGTCAACACTCACCCTTCTCCACCTTGGAGTACCTTTTTTCTTTTTTTGGTGAAAATATACATAGCCAAAGTTACACCATTTCAAAAATTTCTACAGGTACAATTTGTTGACATTGACTGCGTTCTTCCAGTTGTGCTGCTATTCTCACTGTCCTTTTCCAGATTATTCCATCACCATTATCTTCAACTCACTGCCCCCTAGGCTTCCCATCAAACCTTTTGAGTTGCTGTTGTCAATTTGATCTCACATAGATAATTCTTTTTTTTTTAGATGAAGTTTTACAGAACAGAATAGTTTCTCATTAAACAGTACACATATTGCCCTATGACAATGGTTAACAACCCCATGACATGTCAACACTGTCCCTTCTCAACGTTGGGTTCCCTATCACCAGCTTTCCTGTCCCCTACTGCCTTCTAGTCCTTGTCCCTGGACTGCTGTGTCTCATTAGTCCCGTTCTG
>NW_004443968.1:19556411-19612582 GCF_000243295.1 Trichechus manatus latirostris
TTGTATCCTGTTCTCTTCATTCTCCCTTGCTCCCAAAGGGGTGCAACCAATGGAGTATCTTAGCTGGCTGCTCACAGGCTTTTAAGACCCCAGACACTACTCAGCAAGGTTGAATGCAGAACGTTATCTTTATACACCATGTTATGCCAATTGAGCTAGATGTTCCTCGAGAGTATGGTCCCCACAGCCCTCTACCCAGCAATTCAGGCTCTCAGGGAGTTTGGATGTGTCTATGGAACTTCATGACCTTTCCTTGTACAGGTTATACTGGCTTCCCCAGTACTGTGTACTGACTGAGACCCTGCTTTGTGCATCCTAATGTTCATTAGCCTGATGCGAGGCATGCAGCTATTGCTTTCCGGTAGATTTTATGATAAACAATTGTAGTATGTATTTGGAACTGTTAAAAGCACAGGGCAATTAGTGGAAATCTCCATGGACCAAGTACCATCAAAGCATTTATTAATAGGCTTAAGTTATTTGATGAAAGGAGCATATCACATAGGATTCCAACTCACATGACCAGGTTTATGTATGAATAGAGTCAGCAAATCAACATTCCAGTTTTCACTCTTCAGTAAATTTTTGTAAATAAAATTCTGGTATTAAAAGATTATTCTGTGACAGCTTTTTGTGAATTTTATTCAGAAAATCACATCTTTTGGTTTTTATGCTTTGAAAATAATTCTTTTGAAATTAGCAATATTTACCTTTGGATTAGATTTGCTGAAATAGCTAGAAAGGATGTAAGATTTAAAATCTGGCTTAGCTTCATCCTGGTTAAAGGGAATGAGTGAGAAAATAAAACATCATTTAAATGCTATTATGGTTCCAGTTGTTAAAAAAAAAATCTTATACTATGAATCAAGCTTGTTCTTATGTTAAGCGTATGTCAAAGCAAAGGCGTTAGTTTGGTCCTTTAAAAATATTTTTTAATATTTTTAATTATTCTGTTTTGAAATTAAATTTATAAAATATAGTGGCCAAAAGACTTCCAATTTAGAGAAAAAGGGAATTCAAAGAAAAATGTAAATGAAAGTGAAAATAGCAAATTTGAATAAAGTAATTGGTACGTATATTATTTTGCTAAAATTATTACTTGAAAGGCAACATGGTAGAGTGAAAAGAGCAGTCAACCAACTAGCTAAATTCTCTGGACAAGTTACTCAGTCTGTCTGGGCCTGGGATTCTTCATTTTAGTGAGGGACTTATACTAGATCATTTATGAAGCCCCTCTCTTCCCTAAAATTCCATAATTCTGTGACTATAAATTGCATGCAAAGGCTGAATCAGATTAGAGAGGAATTATTACTAGGAGTTGGAGATGTGTTGATTGATGCACCTCAGGCAGGTGGCCCACTGTGTTTTGCCCATAAGTTGCATCAAAGAGTAATTAGAGTTCTTAATGACACTGTACCCATGACATTTTAAATAGATTTTGAAATATCTGCCTTACAGCCTATGTTCCCACCTACTCCACATATCAGTTTGTTATTTGATTTTATAAACATAAATCAAGGACAATAGTTGATGCTGTTATTCATCTTCTTTTAACCAAGACCAGAGTGTTTCATCTCACATTTAAATGTATAATCTTCTAAATATATATTGCAAACTAGGAGATACGCCTTAAAAAAAAACAGTTATAATGACTCTGACTTCAATAATCCAGCCTTTATGCTTTAAAAATATTTCTTCTGAAATTAGCAATATTTACCTTCAGATTAAAAAAAAGAAGAGCTGTATGCACCTTTTTAGAGATAGTATAGGTTATTTATCCCCCAATATTTGGCAAAATGCATGCCTCTTAAGAATTAGAGCTTACAGGGTATATAATGGGCTGAAAACTTTTCTGTTACTTTGCAACAACAGCCTCTGCTCCCAGCCCCAAGGCCTCAGAGGCTCAGCCCTAGAGACAGTCAGTGGATTTTTTTTTCGACGGTTTACCCTCTTATCTTCCCACCTGAATTGTAATACTAATAACACGAATCTACCAGTGTCAAAAGTCTGGCATTATTTTTCTGAAAATTTGAGTCATGGAATTTATCACACTCAGTTTATAGTTGCAAATATATGCTTCAGTTGCTCCTAGATATAGTTCTTAAGAGTCCCAAACGTTCCTATATATGTTTGCTTATGATACCTATTATGGTTTCTGGTGCTTAAGAATATTGAGAACTCATTCATGTTCTAGGGAAAATTTTTAAGAGAGCACAAAGCTGTTTTAGTGGAAGAAGAAAAAGATAATAGGATCTTTCAACACCAAAATGTCAAGCTTGGATTTCCTCTCTTTTCTGTTTTGTTAGCTAGGATTTCCCCTGTTTTCACTTGAGTGTTCTGTTTGCATTGCCAGCAGGTTGGCAAATAGGTATCTGTCTTTAATATAGAAAACATTTTTCCCCTGAAATTATGAAGTTATAATTTATCCTCTGTCTTCAGGCAGCACTTTTAATATGGAAGCAAAGAGATATTCCGATGATGTTTCACTGCTGTGCTGCCCTCCTTTGCTCTTTGTAATTGCCTCTTTCTACTGTTCAGTAAAATATATTTACAGTTATATTAAGTTTACATGAAAATAGTAGACACAGCATGAAGCAGTTTTCATTATGTAGTCATTTTAATTTAAAATTTTTTTTTTCCTCTACACATATTCCAGTCTTTTGTGTCTCATTCCAAATTAGCAGCTCACACTGGTAATGTGTCTAGTTAATTATATGCATGTGCATTTAAATTGCATACATTGATGTGAACCTTTTAATATACTGTGGAGTGGTCCCTTTATAGTTAGAGTGAGCCTGGTGCTCAATTCCAAATTAGCATACCTCTCAAGGATGCAAATAAGGACCACCTGATGGAAAAGCAGCAGCTCTGCTGACCCATGTAAAGAAGGCAACAACACTTGTCAGAAGTAACCCTAATACTTTCCTTCTGAGGCTTTTAAGGAAGGAGACAATTAACCACATTTAGGGACCAAGGGAAAGTAATAGCATGGAGATTGGAGCAAGCAGGCAAGAGCATGATTTGTTGGACTCTGTTTGTGCTAGCTGACTCAATTCTGAGCTTGGCAATTCTAAGTTTCCCAGATTTGTAGGCTGAATATGAGCCATAAGTGAGGAGATGCTGTTTTGGGTTGTTTAGGGTCAGTAAGGAAATGGAGATGCTGGAAATTGGGCAATTTAGGTATAAGAATCTTTTATTGCTCTCCACTAAAATATGGTAAATTTTAGGAGATCCTCAGAAATTAAGATATTGTATTTATCTATTCTGTGAATATCTTTTTTCTGTTTTTACTCTAACAAGCAATTTTTAAAAAATAATGATTGGTTTGCTGTTGAGTGATTTGGGCCTTGAAAATCATGGATATTTTGCTCATACTAATTGTTCTGGCATTTGGAGTAATTCTGGAATGCTCAGTCTCTCTCTTTTTTTTTTCCTGTGAGATGTTGACTTGTGCATTTTCTGTTCTGCTGAGCACAGGATTTAAGGCTTAATGCAGCTTATGATTACAAACCCCAAGACTGTGTTCAAAAATACTGGGTGATGAAAGTGAATGGGTATCTTATTTATCCAGCCTTGTACTTCAGAGTAATCTGTGCAGAGCTAAAGTTATTATTTTTAGTCTTAGTAATTAATATTTGATTTTAAAACTATTTCTAATGATGCTTATGACCAGCTAATCTTTACACATCAAAGATGGCTTCCACAGGTTGTTTGATCTCTTTTGAAAAGAAGAATCCCAGCTGGTTAGATGAGGCTCTTTCCAGCTGTTCTAACTTGGGATCATTCTCAAGCTAAAGCAGTAGTGCTTTACCATACTATGAAGCTTTAGCTTAAATCCCTTTCAACTGTTTCTATTTATTAACCACCCGCTGTGTCTTTTTTAAAAAAGACACACTATCTCCACAGGGTTGTAGATGCTGATGAGGGGAAAGAGAAAAGTAGCCAAAACATATAAAGATATATAGAGAGAAGCCTGTATGTGAGACACCCTGCTTGGCTACCTATTTAAATGACATTGTTTTTAGGTTTTTTGCTTTCCAGATAACTATAGCTTTGTTGCCTCCCTCATGATGATAATGATTCTTTGGTTGAGAATGATATTTGCATATGCTACCTTTATGCGCCCTCCGCATATCCTAGTTACCTGTCATCTGTATGCTGTACTGCATAACTCAGTGTGTCTTCTGAAATCCCGTTTCTTCTGCGAAAACTGAACTTGTAAAGTTAAACATACATAACATCCTTGTCATTATAAATAAAAATAACACGAATCTTCATAATCTGCACTGTCCCTTATTTTAAACACTATAAAATGTGCAGTAATAGTAAAGTTAAGTCATAAATTTCTGCTGTTGTTGTTATTAGGTACCATCGAGTTGGTTCTGACTCATAGTGACCCTATGGGACAGAGTAGAACTGCCCCATAGGGTTTCTGAGGAGCAGCTGGTGGATTTGAACTGCCAACCTTTAGGTTAGCAGCCGAGCTCTTTAGCCACTACGACACCAGGGCTCCAAAAATTTCTGCTAGGCTAAAAAATTATATCTATTTCTCTTTTATACTTTAATATTATAAGAGTCATTATATTTCATACAGGGATAGTATAATGAATCAGTTTGTTAAAATACAGTTGATATCTCGTTCTAGCTTCTAGTCACCAAGGATCATGTTTTTGGCTGATTTTTAGGTGGCCTGAATTAAAAGAATTCCTTAGGTAACTACTCAATTCTAGTGGGCTAATGTCAACTTTAATAAAATAGAATGCCATGTTTGAAACTATCTTGACAGTTTCAACAGAAACAAACACTACATAATTTTGAACATTATTCCATCCTCCAAAAACTAAACTCGTTGCTGTTGAGTCGATTCCGACTCATAGTGACCTTATAGGACAGAGTAGAACTGCCACAGAGTTTCCAAGGAGTGGCTGGTGGATTTGAACTGGCAACGTAGACTAGTATTTAAGTTAAACAGAATAGCAGTATTATTATAGCATAGTGTAGTGTATTTACCGTAAAGCCAGAACTTTGAAATCAGAGAGTCTTGGGTTCAAATCTCAGCTCCATTACTTGATATTTGTAATAAACATTGGCCAAATGACTTTCACTTATATATTCACCTGTTTCCTTATCTGTAAAATGGGAATACTAAGACTGTCTGATTGGGCCATCATAAAGATGACATGATGTAAGTAATATACTTGGCATAGTACCTGTCACATAGAAGTAAATAATTGGCTGCTACCATCTTTATTCTTTTATTAATAAAGTATTTATTAGCTAAGTGTTTATGAGCCAAGGACGGTTATGCACTGGGAATTTGGTGTGAACAAAACATAACATACCCTCTGCTCTTATGGATTTTGTTGCCACTGTGATCTCATTGGGGAAATCCTGGTGGCTTAGTGGTTAAGAGCTACAGCTAGCTGCTAACCAAAAGGTCAGCTGTTCGAATCCACCAGGCGCTCCTTGGAAATTGTATGGGTCAGTAACACTCTGCCCTGTAGGGTTGCTATGAGTCAGAATTGACTCGATGGCCAATGGGTTTTCTAAAAAATCTCATTGGAGAGGAGGGATACTGTGGTACTGTTTGTTTATCAGGCTAGTGCTTTTTAATCACTGCTTTTATTAAGCTTTCCCATTTAGTATCCTTCCAATTACTATGTTAATGCATACCCATTGCATTGAAATACACAGAAGATTGTCTGAATTGGGAAAAATGTTGTATGGATTTATAGAGCAGTTAATGGGATTTGAATACCTGACTCATACTTGATGCAGTTTTGAAAGGTAAAGACATTCCACACAAGCCACTGATTTTATATTGTGTTTCTTAAAGCAACTTTTTAACTTTAGATTAATTTTCCTGCTGTGGTTCTGTTAGACACCTAATACATTAAAAATAGGAATTTAAGACCAAACACATTTAACTTGAGGGCGTGACAGTTTTATTAAAAAAAAAATTTTTTTTTTAGCCAAAAAAAAAAAAATGAGTTATCAGTTCTGATCTTCTCTGAGTAACCTTGGATTTTAAATAGCCTTAACAGATACAACGAGAGAGTACTTTAACAGTCAATCATGTTTTATTTGAATAGTAATTCAAAATGACAGGCTAGCGCTCTTCAGTACTTGGCACAGTCAGAAACTATTCATGCCATCTGAATGGTTTCCCCGTGGATTAGAGGTGAAAAAAGCAACAGTTTAAGAAACCAGAATAGTTTTATTTTCAAATGTTAATTCTCATCATTTTCACTAGGTATATTAAGAAACCACAAGGGAGCTATGTGAATCTTTTCGCAATTTAATTGGCTTAATCTGGAGGAGCTTTTAGGAGAAGCTGTTAGAATTATAAAAAGAAGAAACCTGGTTGATGAGGCCTGAAATTATGACAGCCATTGATCAAAAGTTACATTGCTTCCTGGTCTTAAGACTTCTTATTAATAAGAATAGTAAGACTCTCTATTATTGCAGAACTCTTTTTTTGAAAAACTACAATATAATACCACCTTTATCATGTTGGTCACTTTATGTGGAGAAAATATGATGCAATTTTCATTTGAAATGGGAAATGGAAATCTGAAAATGAAGAGGTGCAGGGATTTCTTTCAAATGCTCTTTGCCATTCAGTCATATTGTCAATTATGGAACCCAGCTCTGTTGGCCTCTTGTTTTCCGTCTTTACTTAGTCTTCTCTCCCATTAAGGTTTAGAATTAGTTTCAATGTCCCAGTTTCCTCCAATGAGTCATTCTTTACTCAGTCTTGAGTTTAATAAATTTAAAAAAAATCATAAAACAGGATTTTAAAAATCAAATGAAAGTTAGCTTTTGAAGCTCTTATTTTACCAAACCTGATAAGAGAATAAAACATAAAATGGTTGTTTCTTTGTGACTAGCTCAGAAGAACTACTTATTTTGTCTAAGGTCTGCTTTTAGAATTGCACACACAGATTGCAACTTAGTTCAAGTAGATAGTCATCATCAATGCTTATCTTTGTATAATATCATTCTCTGCCATAAATCAGTCTCACAAATTGAGATCGAAGGGGTGTTACAGCACTAGCTTTGAATCATAGCTTGGCTGGGTGACCTTTGGAAGTTATTCTGATCTTCAGCTGTAAAGTATAACTTCCTTGCAGTGTTCTTGTGTGAGTGAAGGTAAGCTGATTTGTACAAAATATCAGGGTAATAATAATTAAATACCAATAATAATGTATTGGTATTTAATCTTTTAGTAATACTTGACAGTGCAGTAAAATTTAGGTCAATTCAATTATTTGTTTATGCATGGAAAATCTGAAAATCCACCTAGAGGTAAGCTTCACGAAACATTTGTTGAATATTCACTAGATGCCAGGCAGGATTCCAGGTGCTGGGAGTACAAAGAGGAAGTCATGACCCCAATCCTCAAAGTACTCACAGTCTGGTTGGAGAGATAGATGAGTAAACAGATACATGGAGTGAGTGCTATGATTAAAGAATGGAAGTTGGAGGGAGGGAGATTGGAGAATGCTTCCCTGAGGAGGAAAACTTGAGTGGAATCTTGAAGGAGAAGATGAGTACAAGTTTGTGAGGCAATGAGATGGCGAAGGGGTATTCCAGACAGAGGTAACAGTGGAGAAGAGAGATTAGAAATTGCCAGCAACTTGGCATAACTAAAAAAGAGGTTTTGTCTGGAGCTATAACAAGGTCCCAGGCTATGAAAGGTCTATATGGTCTTCTACAATGTGTGGATTTTATTTTCATGTTATTTTTGGGAACCAGTTGAAAGATTTTGAGCCAGAGAATGACATCATCAAATGTGTGGCTTAGAAAAATTTACTAAACCCATTTTCTCTATTTCATTCTGGTACTTTCTAGTCACATATTAAATCGACTACCATATCAGAGGAAACAATTATCTTGTTTAACCTAAGCCTGTCATCACATTGATGTTAAGCACTTGTATATTTATGATCTTTGTTGAAAGCTATGAAAATGGCCACTCAGATATTTAAATTTTAGTAGCTCACAGCAGTGAGATACAAAGTTCATTACATCTGACAATCTCATTTCTTTAACTGCTATAGCATGAGGCCAAGGAAGAAAATTTTGCTTTTGGGCAGTGTCCAACACCATAAGCCTTTTAGCACACTTGGCACAAAGATGTCACAGATACTTGTTCCAAAGCATAGTCCTCACGTGGTCATGATCCTTCATCATAAGTATATTGTTCTTGACAGTGAACCATAAGTAACCACTTGTTGATGTGTTTTACATTACACATTACACAGTCTCTTTCTGCGGCCTGATTTATAGAAGCAAGAGCATTTGCTAAGCATAACCTAATCAGGACCTCCTGGTTCCCAGTCCCTCATGCCTTTATTCAGATAGGAATGTAGTGTTTGCACTTAAACTGCTCATCCTCCAACCCCATTTCTAGCTAAAAGCAGAAAACATGTTAGGAGTTCTGCCTTAGAATATCAAGGTACTTCTAACTGGTGGTTTTCATATCTGTGATCTGAATGTTTGCCAGATTTCTAGCCTGAGTTTCTAACCTGTTTTGAAAGCTGCCACAGTCTGCCTTTACTTCCCTTGCAGGCTATGGCAGTGCACATTTTTTCCTATGTGAGCCAACCTCCTGTCCAAGAAGCTGTACTGGACCTTGTCCTTGTCCTTCTCCTTGATAGTCTCCGAACTTGTCAGATCTGCCTATGCTCCTGATGCTGATCTTGCTTGCTCCCAATTTTCCAAAACACAAACATATAAAAGCAATGTAAACATTTAGCTTAATGGTGTTTTTGAACAAATCCAATTCTATATCAGAACATACTGAGGCAGTAGCGTGCAATGGAAAAAAAATGAATGATTTGGAGTCACACAGATTAACATTTACTGCATCGGATCTACCAAATGTTCCAGTTACCGAACTGGGCACCTTACACACATCATAACTGAACAGCCATATCAGAGAGTTTTCCATACAGGGGTTGGGCCTTTGAGAGCCTATAAACATGTCCATGGTGCATCTCTACTAAGAGGTCATTCTGGGGTTCAACTTGTGCTCTTTTCACCGTATAACACTGTCTCTCAACAATGAATCTTTAGATAAAGTCAGTGTTTTGTTAAATAATGCATTACCCTGGTGTAGTGCTTTGAGGTTTATAAAGTGCTTTCATTATATCTCATTTGATCCACTAACTCTGTGAGGTAGGTATAATTATCCTTGTTTTACGAGAGAGAAAACTGAGGCTCGGTAAGATTAAGTGATTTGCACAACAAGAAACAGCTCATAAAGGCACATCCAGTGTTCATAGACTTAAGAAAGGTCATATGTAATATCAAGATCCACTTAAGTGGGGTGCTCTTGTATTGTTCACCCTACTGAGTGTCAAGCATTGTGTATTTTTTGCTGCTGTGGCTAAACGTTAACGGACAGTAACACTGATCCCCCAAAGGGGAAGTGTGTTCATTTCCTCTAGTCCACTTGCAGAGTTCTACTGCATTCACTCTGGTTTATACGGAATCTCTGTGTAATGTTTATTTTTCTACCTGATTATGAACATATCAAAGTATTAACTGTATATAAACCTGATGGGATTGCATCACTATCAGGCATGAATGCAAATAAAATAACAACAAGCCTCTCTTTATACGTGCTTTTCTCATAGAAATTATTCTTTAGATCTTAAAGCTGATATGACTACAATGGTGATAATATTGATGTACAGTACTTTTGCTTTCAGATACATCCCCTCCCCCAGTGTGGACTGACTTATGCATTTCACTACTTGAATCTTCATTATAACTTTTTTGTTTTTCCAGGTTTTGTGATGAAGGAACCTGTACAGATAAAGCCAATATTTTATATGCCTGGGCAAGAAATGCTCCCCCCACCAGACTCCCTAAAGGTATGTTAGAGGCCTTTTGGATAGTCTTACTTTAAGCTACTAATTTCTGATTCCAAAGTACTTTTTATTATAGTCCTTTCCAACAGTTGTTAACAGTGTTCTTTATTGCAATTTCATACTAAAAGTACTGGCATCACCTGCTTTGTATTTAAAAGTTTTCATTTAAGTAGTTACTCTTTTCTCTGCCTCTCTTTGGTAATTTGCCTGCACAACGTTTTAGATAGAGTTAGAAAATAACCAAATATACCTTAAGCCACCTTTGGCCTAAGGCACATTGGTTCTTGACAAGTTGAGCATTTTATGAGCCAAGAGAGCTAGGAATAAAATAAATTGCTGTATCAGCAGAGTTTCTTTTTTTATTTTTTTATAGTCCTGGAACCTAAGTAATAACGTGATGCCCAGGGCTTCAGAACCCCAGGTTCAAACCCCAGCTGAGAATTTGCATTTCCATCCCAGATATACTGAATCAGAATCTACAGTTTAACAAGTTCCCCAGGTGATTCTTATGTATAATAAATATTGAGAACCACTCTTCTACTAGTGATTCTTAGAATTGGTCACTAACCAGCATCATTAGCATCACCTGGGAACTTGTTAGAAAGGCAAACTTCTATTGGCTTTCTGACTTCACCTCTAAACTGTTCACAGCTTCCAATGTGTGAGTGAATTACCAGACTTTCTTTTATTACCTGAATGTTTCTTAATATTAAGGGGATTGTGCCTCACAGTTCTCTCATGGAACAGTTTTGTCATGGTTCTGGGACAGTGTCATGTGTGATGCATATGCTCTCTTGCCTCTCTAACTCTTACCATCATCACTAATTGATGACTGTTTTGCTTTGCTTCAAATGAGCCTCAGGATTCTCTCTAAAGTTTACCAGGCAGCTGCTAGTAAACAGTTTGGAAACTAGTAGGTGGGTCTGTCATAGATTTGTTAACATTTTTAAGATCCATTAGTAGAGCAGATAGAAAAAAAAATTTTCCCTGCCTGTAAATATGTTCTCTGTAGATTTTTTTTCTTAGCTTACTAGCAAACTCTAATAATAATAAGACTATTAGGATTCCAAAAATTCACCGACACACTGAACTTTGTTATACAGTTGGTTTCCTTAGTGAAATTTTTGCAGATACTTGTTTTCATATGGGGAGAAAAGTAATTTTGAGATTAAAGAGTCTATTTACTATAATGAATTAGAACATAAAAATGAATGTGAATATATAAAAAACAAAATGAGAGAATATTTTTTATGTCTGTACCTTTCACCAACAAGGACAGAATTTTGTTTTAGTTAGTTTTGTTTCAAAATGAATGAATTATCATTTTAAAGTATAAGCGATTATTCTGGTTCTGAAGTGGAAACTATGAATAGAATTCCATCAGAGCTTTGAGAACAATTGATTATATGAGAAATTTTCAGTGAATGCTTAGTTTATTTCAGTTTTCGTATAACATAACTTCATGCTATATGCTATTTTATTCCCCCTTGAATCTCATAGTTCAGCAACTGGAGATTAGCTAATCTGTTTCCATTTTAAAATATTATTTTATTATATTAATTTTAAAATATTTGTTTAATATTTATTTTTAAATTATTTCTGAAATATTATTTTCTCTTTTGTAAATTTTTAGGTGTTGGATTCAGAGTTGGAGGAGATACTGGAAGTAAATATTTTGTACTACAGGTGCACTATGGGGATATTAGTGCTTTTAGAGGTAAGTTTTGAAAAATATATATACTATTATCCACATATTAGAGTGAAAAATTCCCCACATAGTTTACCACTTTACCACTATGGGACAATTGAGTTTGTTTCCTTTAATGTGGGACTATTAAAGAAATTCTTTTCGGTTTGAAAGTTTTGTTCTGTTACGCACATATTTATCCTCCTATGCCTTAGGCAGGTGCTTGAGGTTCTTTTTCCTATCTGCTCTCCTATAGGGGGATTCCTTCCACACAACATTATCAGAAAGCATAGGAGGTTAGTTTATTTACATTACTATACAAGACTTGAGAGGTTCACCAGCTTCTGTAATACCAGGGAAGCTCCCAAACACTGAGATTCAGGTCAGGACTTTGTCGGTAATCCAGACCTTCCACTTCATGAACTCATCTATGTCCACCAACACACAGACTCCACCTACCCCTAAAACAAACAAAAAACATTTGCCTTTAAGTCAATTCTGACTCGTGTAGAACTGTGCTCCATAAAGTTTTCAATTCCAAGGTGCCTCTGGGTGAACTCGAACCTCCAACCTTTTTGTTAGTAGTCAAGCGTGTTGACCATTTGTAATACCCAGGAACTCATCCCTGGGCGGCCCTAAATTCTACTCTAGACACCTGTTGCTCTACCCATGTTTACAATGCACTTCATTTAAAAGCCTCTTTTCTTATTATAGAATCATTAACATGAGGAATGGGCCCTGTTACCAAGGCAACCAAGACGTACATGTTGTTCCTTCTGCTGTATTTAGTCAAAACTCCAACTGCATTCCCAGTTCACACTTTTGTGTTCATGGGAATGTAAATATTAAGCAGTTTACTCCTTGGCTTTTCTACTGTGTCTTGCTGATTTATACATAATTCCCCTGAATTCTCTAATTTAACATTGTGTTTCTACTAACTAACCTGACACATTTCTCTCCCCAAACACATTAGATTTCTGTCTGACAGCTAAGTCTGGATGTAAATGTCCATTTCTGCCTATGAAATATCCTCTGGTGCCTTTCCTGAGAGAGCCCCATGTGGTGAGGGGGTCCATAGATTCTTGGCATTCAGGATCAGTAAATGCAGTCTCCCTCTGGAAAATGGTGTTGGAAAGAATAATTTTATGTAGTTGAAAACTTATAATTAGCGCTCGAGTCAGATATATTATCAATTAAACAAACTCCTGTGTACTAGCCCATGAATCTGATGTCCAAATAAAACTTGTTTCTGTGTTGAAATTATGCTTTGAGTTATAAACAAATACGTAGCTTTCAATTTTTGGAACAAAACCTAATCTTAAATTAACTGTCTGTAGTGCTTAAAACAAGGGTATGTTGAACACAAAGGAATAAATAATGTTTGTGTTCGAAGAACAAAGAATTATCTGCTATAAGAATTTACTATGTTAGCATCAGTGGAAAAGGCACTAAGACTAAGACTGCTGACTTCCAAAGCATTGATGAGACTATAATTTTATTAAAAAAAAGGCAAGGACGTCCTTGCCTGACTGCCACAACTAGAGTAGCCCATCATACCCACACACTCCCTCACTCCTCACTCTTTCTGTAAAACCCTGGGCTTCACTTTTCAGCTTGACTCCTCTTGGCTTTGTAGTACTTCCTAACAGATACTGCATTGACGCTTAAGGGAAAATGGATGATACATATACACACACATAGTAGCTTTAATAATATATACATAATATAATATGTGTATATAATTTATATTATAAAGTACTATGTGTATATATATTATAAACATATATAATACATATTATAAAGCTAGTATGTAGAAATATAATGTGTACATATTATATATAATAAAGCTAGTATGTGTGTATACACACACACTACTTCATAATTTGTTTAATTTCTTACTGATGAATGAATTTTGTCTTGTAATTTATGTTTACAAATAATAAAAGCACTGATATTTTAATATGTGAATATATAGTCATTCTTTACTGTAAGACACAGATGAGAAACTATGTACTATTTTTTTCATTTTTCACTTTTTCAAGGACAGTTTTTCTAAAAGAAGGTATAAGGTAGAAAGATCACTAATGCTATAATTCATAGACCTTATTATAATAAAATAAAAATGTAAACAAAAATTTTCACACATGTAATTCATTCAGTACCAGTTAGATGCCATCTTATCCTCTAAGCTATACGTGATTTAGAGTAGTAAACGAATGGGAGAATACATAAAGCCTTCCTAAAACAATGAGATAGCATTTTACATTCATTAAAGTCAGCATGCGTAGAGATCGAATCATAAGATCCAGTCTTGCCAGAGTTTTAATGAATTTGGTACAGTTTTGGAGGCTGTGTAAATTATTATAATTTTTTAGAAAGCAATTTTACTACATTATATATACTTAAATATAATATTAAAATCTTGATCTAAGTTTTTATCCTAAAGAAATAGATTTAAAAAAAAAATGAGCTACCTACCCATAGTTATTTATGTACCATTAACTATTAATATGAAAAACTGAAAAGTTAATGTGTCCCTTCATAGAGGATTGGTTAAATGAATGGCATACCAAAAAGTAGCAAATCATAAAAATGTATACAGACTATATAAAAAGATACATGTGCTTGTATGTTTACAAGGACCGTGAGCAACAAGGTAAAAAAGAGTTGATGTTCTGAAAGATGGGATTGTGTGATTTTTTTTTCCCTTAAGATGTTGTAACCTTATCTTTATAATTATGTTTTTAAGTTCCACAAGTAGAAGCATTCCTTTAGACCTACTAGTTAGTTACTGCATCCTCGCTCACACCCTTAGGATAAGTAAGAGTTAATATGAATCTCTACATGCCTGATTTACTGTAAGGAGTGACATATGCTTAATAAAGGAGCCCTGGTTGTGCAGTGGTTAATGTGCTCAGCTGCTAACCTAAAGGTCAGTGGTTCGAAACCACCAGTGGCTTCTCAGGAGAAATCTGTGGCAGTATGCTTCTGTAAAGTTTTACAGCCTTGGAGACCCTTTGGGGTCACTATGAGCTGGAATCAACTTGATGGCAGTGCCTTTGGTTTTTTGGGGTTTTTTTTTTTTGGTTTATGCTTTAATCAGATTCTGTGTTGTGATCACAGGCTTATCTCCATTTGCAGCTAGAAATGGAAAATAATTATATCATTCTATATTTTTTAATTATTAAAAATGCATTTTATGTGTATATGTGTATGTATGTACATACATATATAAGCATATTGCTGCTTTTAGTCCCAGCATCAATGAAGATTTAAACATCATGATGTTAAAAGTATTGATGATATTTTTAAGTACATAAATTTTAAATCATAACCAGAATAACATTTCTAGGAATTAATGCATTCTACTGAAAAGGGGAAAATGTTTGCCACAAGGGTGTGAACATTTTTCCACACAGGGGAGGTTTTAGATTGTTGAGAAGCCTAAGACATTTCTTTAATAATGCCCCAACAGTGAAGATAAAATACCTTCTAAGACTTGTTGGAATGTGATAAAGAGGAACCAAAAGAAAAAAACCCGCAAAAACCCAAACCTGTTGCCGTTGAGTCGATTCTGACTCATAGTGACCCTATAAAACAGGGTAGAACTGCTCCACAGAGATTCCAAGCCTTTAAATGTTTATGAAGGCAGACTGCCACATCTTTCTCCCGTGAGGGAGCTCCTCGTAGGTTTGAAATGATGACCTTTCAGTTAGCAGCTGAGCGCTTTAAAGCCACCAGGGCACCTTGATAAAGAGGAGGGGAGAACGTAACCTGAAGCTAGTTGGGTACGCTTTAGAATGCGATCTTTACTAGTAGGGAAGGATTGGGTGTGTGATTAGAATGGGTTCTTTGGAATTACATGAAATATTTGTATTGTTTTACTTTTTGTTTGTTTTGAAAATTGCAGAGAATATGAAGCTGTAAAAGCAGCATTTAAAAACAGTCAGCATTGTCAAATGAGTGGCAATCATAGTGTCAGGCTTGTGCTGGGTATACAGATCTTCCTGTCCGAAGGAGTTTAGGATATTCTAGTAGGGGAGGTAAGCACAAACATCTTGTGTTTATAGAGTAATTGACATGCCTACTGGCCACAGGCTGTGGAGAGGTGGGAGTATGCAGGTCTGCTTGGAAGGGGCAAGGGGCGTTGCTTGGGAAAGGCTTCTTAGAAGATGGAACCAGAGCAAGGTTTTGAGGAGTGATCAGGAGCTCCCAGGTAGGTGGGGGCAGGGGTAAGACACATTTCAGACAAAGGTAAAAACGCGCGCAGAGACGCAGAATGAAATAGCCTCGTGTACACAAGGAACTCTAGGTAATGTGGCATTGGGGGGGCGTGAAATGCTAAGGGAGAAGTGGCAAGAAATGAGAACAGAGGTGAAAGGAGGGGGTCAGACCATAAAGATGCTAGTTAGGACATTATTCTGAGAACAGCAGCGACTCATGGAGAACCCTGAGAGTGCTTTTCCATAGAGCAGAAACCTGACTGACTTCATTTCATAAAGCTGTTTAGTCCTAGGCTTGAGTGCATAGAAAAGTGACTAATCTTATAAAGAAAGGACTGGGAGGTCAGGATGAACCAGGATTGGGACTCTGAAAGGCTAAAACGATTTTTTTTTTTTTTAATGTAGTGTGGTTTAACTTTTCATATACCAGTATTCCATGGAAAATAGAATGTAATCTAATTAGAAATGAATGTCCCATGTAGGCAATAACATGGTACAGTGTTAGATGACTGAACTCTACGACCTGACAGTCTAGTTTGAGTCCTGGAAATGGCACATGCTAGTTCTGTTAGGAATTCCTGGGAGGTGCAAGTGGTTAACACGCTTGGCTAACCAAAAGGTTGGAGGTTTGAGTCCACAAAGGTGCTTTGTAAAAAAGGCCTGGAGATTTACTTCTGAAAAATTAGCCATCGAAAACTTCATGAAACACAGTTCTACTCTGACACACATGGGGTTGCCATGAGTTGGAATTGACTTGACAGCAACTGGTTGGTTGGTTTTGTTAGCCTGGACAGCTTTCTAAACTTCTCTGTGCTTCCCTTTCCTCATCTATAAAATGGGGATCCTAATGATTCATATGAAGGTACCTTGTAAGTACTCAATACATGTTAGCTATTATCATCATACGATTGTTTTTGTTACCTGCTGTTGAGTCGGCCCCCAACTCATGCTGACCCCGTGCACCATGGGACTAGATACTCTCTGGTCCTAAGCCATCCCTGTGATGGTTGGAAGATCTGTCCATTGTGATCCATATGGTTTTCATTGGCTGATATTCAGAAGTAAATCTCCAGGCTTTTCTACGTAGTCTATCTTGGTCTAGAAGCTCCATTGAAGCCTGTTCAACATCATAGCAACATGCAAGCCTCCACTGAGGGATGAGTGCATATTAAGTGCATTGGCCAGGAATCAAACCCAGGTCTCCTGCATGGAAGAAGAGAAGTCTACTACTGAGCTACTATTGCCTCCATTATCATTATACTCTCTAGAAAGGACTTCAATGTGATATAAATTCTCGTAAATGCAACGTTTTGTCATAGTTGCCCATAACCGTGTCTCCTTATGTTTAGACAGAACTATGTTCACGTCTGTCATGTTGCCAGTAGCAGTTCCCTAGCTATGCTGTGTTTGCTGTTCTCCACAGCAGCTTATTTGTTCATAGTTCATGTACACAAAGATAAACTGCAGCGTAGAGTCCCTGCCTTAAGGAAATGAGAATAGTGGAAACTGGGGATCCCCTCGGTTCTTTTTTTTTTCTTGCCAGATTTTTTCAACAAAGTCTTGTTCCGAAGAGAAAATTCTCCTGAGGTTGTTACAGAATATTACCACATTTCTCTTGGATGTTTTGTTCCAGGAGGATCATAAGAAAATTGGCCGCTCATTTCTAGAATTTAAACAATAATTTAATAGTCTCCAACAGTAACTTATTTCTCAAATTGGAAAACACATGCACTTACCAACTGAGTGATACTTAGAGTGGAGGTAAGGAACTCCATCCAATTGCTTAAGCCCTGATTGTTGTTCAGTTGGCAAAATGTCCAAGTTATAATGCACATACTGCCCTTAAACATATAAGAAAGCTACCATATGTCATCAAGAACACACACACCCACTACTGCCTAATCAGGGCTTCCTTCCACCCCTTCATCACAGCCCTCAAAGTATGCCTACCCTTTAGCACATTGCTGAGAGTATAGCCAACAGATTCATTTCCCTTAGAGTAGATATTTAATACTTATTTTTCTAAATGAAATGAATGAAAGCTAGGGCCCCTATTTTCAACTTTCCTGTATGTGAACACTAACAAGTTGAGTCTTCGTTTTTTGGGTAATGTTAGTAAAGCCAAATCACTAAATTCTACTTAGAATCCTTAAAGGGTGAGTCATTTTCAGTAGCCATAAAATGAAGGTTTTAACTCTTTAAGTGTTGTAACTTTAAAACATGAATAGAAATATTTTAAAAATATGTGCCTAATGGAATTAAAAGAGGTGGTATATGGTAAATGCCTACAGCTATGCCTGACACAGAGGAGATGGATGATAGTGTTCTTATCCTCCTTGTCCCTTCCCCCCTTTTCTTCATAATTTTGGGATATAACTCTGAATATCCAATTATTGCACTCTGATTTTCCTTAAATTTCGAGGAATACATAGTTTTCCCAAGTTGCTGGGCTTGTTGCCTTCTTTGTATCTGCTTCTCTCTGTTTTCTGTAGCCTCCTTTGTTGGCAAGCGCTGCTTCAACTCATTTAACAATTCAAACAAAGCACTGAATGGAGGTAAAGATGAGTAAGAACAAAAGTCTGCCCTCATACAGCTCACTGTCCAGTAGGAGGAAAATAGAAATAGAACAATAACTATAATAATACGAACCAGTAAAGAGTAAGTGCAGCAAGAGAGGGGGATTGAAAGACAGGTAAGATCACGTCTACCTTAGAAGATATTTCATGTTTCCAGATTGATGTCCAATAAACACCTTTCTTCCTTGTACTGAATTGATGTTTTAGATACGGAATCTAGATAGCTAAATTTCATAGAATTATTTGTACGTTTAGAATAAACAGACTCTGAATTGAAGCCCCGGAGGGGAACTTATTGAATAAAATCATGGGAACTCTAGTGCCTGGACTTGGTGACCTTCAGAGTTGATTTCTCCTTGACCTCTTTGCTTTATTCCCTCCTAGCTGTGATCCATTTAGGTACAGTTCTGAATAGCTTAGTTCCAGATAACCAGTAAACCAGTTGCCATCAAGTCGATTCTGATTCATGGTGAATGCATGTGTGTCAGAGTAGAGCTGTGCTCCATAGGGTTTTCAGTGGCTGATTTTTCAGAAGTAGATTACCAGGCCTTTCTTATGAGGCACCTCTGAGTGGACACGAACCTGCAACCTTTCGTTTAGCGGCTGAGCACATTAACCATTTGTACCATCTGGGGACTCCTAGTTGCAGATCAGTGGCTATTACTGGATGAATGCCTGCACACTCATGCACATACACACACAGGGGGTTCCTGTCTTATCACAGCTGAAGGAGTGGTGGAACGAGCAGGGGGGAATGGAAGCAGTGGCAGGAGGAAGGGAGAGCAGAGGACCCCAGAGAATTTCTAATTCCACTGTGGCTCCTTCCTCATCTCTGCCTCTTACAAAACTACTGCCAGGAAGCTGCTGGAAAAAGCTTTTGAAATTGTAAGCCTAGGAAAAATCTCTTGCTAATGCAATATTTTAACAAGGTGGAGCATAGATCAGTGGCAGGGCAGCTACACTTAAAATTATTTCATTCCAGTATAAAACAGACTGTTGTGAGTTCAGTGTAAGCATTGGAGTGCTCTTGACTCCCTGATACCTGATTGCAGAGATAGTGGGAAACTTGGTTGAGGAAGGCTCCCCATTGCTTCCTCTGTTGTCTTCTATAAATCTGTACAAGTAGCTTCCTCCTGTATCATTTCCAGCCTGCTATTACTTACTCGTCTACAAATTGAGGAATGTTATGGGGTGGGATTTCTAAACCCATGTGTCTTAGAGCATTCTGGATTACTTTACATATTTAAGAATCTCCTTTGAAACTGGAAATATGAGGGGTGTTATTAAGATCCCCCACCACTCAACTGAGATGCCTGAAAGCGACAGAGTCTGTATATTGAAAGGTAGACAGCTAGCATCTTTTTAGCACTCATCTTGGTTTTCCCTGAATAGGACCCTGAAATGCTCATAAACCAGCAACCCTAATCCCCTTCCAGAATACAGATCATATGGTTAGTTCTCACCAAGTCCAAACCCAGCTCCCTTACTATGTAGTCGATTCCAACTCGTAACAACCCCATATGTTACAGAGTAGAACTGCTCCATAGGGTTTTCTTGGCTGTAATTCTTACGGAAGCAGATCACCAGGCTTTTCTTCCGTAGAGTCACTGGGTGGGTTCAGACAGCCAACCTTTAGGTTAGCCGACTAGCACAAACTGTTTGTGCCACCCAGGGCCTTAGTTCTCACCACGATTTTTCATTCCAGAGCACACAGAACATTTTCGAACTCTTACTTCCAGGGACAGCAGCCCGGCTTAAACAAGCTTTATCGCCAGTAGATACAGAAATGCAGTTCCAGGAAGGACATACTTTACCTCAGTTTCTCTTTTGTCTCCCATGGCTGTGGTACCTGTGCCACCTGCCAAATCTTCTTTCATTCCTCCCCAAATACCACTTCTGATTTCTCTAATATTTCCTTATATAGAGAGAAAGACTTTTAACTAAAATGTTATGGGCAAGATGCAATTTGAAATGAAGAACTTCTAACATTTTGAAAGATATTCAAGTTCATAGATCATGTTACAGTATGTCATCTTGGAGAATCGAGGGCACCATTTCTCATTATATGCACTAATATTTCTATAGCAAAAAATGTTCAAATATTCACACTAAAAGGGATGAATAAAGACCATAAATAACATCATCAGTTCAGGTCAGATTTTGTTGCCAAACTTTATGAAAAAAACTTCAGGTTTCCAGAGATGTTCAGATTTCAGAGTTGCAAAGAGGGCCTGTATTAGAACATAAAAACCTATTTTTTAATACTTGAGTTACCAGTTAAAGCACTAGCAAGACTGGTGGACTCCGGGTATATTTGCGTATTTTCCCATTATAGGAATCTTCTCTCTCAACTTTATTTTTTGTCTTGCAAATTATGGAAAAACATTAAAAAGAAAGTAAAAAATTGCTGACAATATCTCTACTACTTAAAAAATCTGTAGTACTCCCTTCAATCACCCTCCATATCCCCCATAACTACTTTTTATATTGGCCAACTTTCCATATGTCTTTAGTTATCTAGTGCTGCTATAACAGAAATAGCACAAGTTGATTGCTTTAACAAAGAGAAATGTATTCTCTCAGAATCTGGGAGGCTAGAAGTCTGAATTCAGGGTGCCAGCTCTAGGGGAAGGCTTTTTCTCTCTCTGGGCTCTAGGGGAATGTCCTTGTCATCAGTCTTCCCCTGGTTTTGGAACTTCTTAGCACAAGAACCCCGAGTCCAAAGGACCCGCTCTGCTCCTGGCACTGCTTTCTTGGTGGTATGAGGTTCCCCTGTCTCTCTGCTCGCTTCTCTCTTTTATGTCTCAAAAGAGATTTTCCTAATCTTATAGATTGAGTCCTGCCTCATTAACATAACTGCCTCTAATCCTGACTGATTAACATCATCGAGGTAGGATTTACAACACAAGGGAAAATCACATCAGATGACAGAATGGTGGACAGTCACACAATACTGGGAATTATGGCCTAGCCAAGTTGACATATATTTTTTGGGGGGGACACAATTCAATCCATAATGATATACTCATCTCAACATTTCTGCACACAAACAGAAACCACAGACATATACATGTACAGTTTTTATTTTGGACAAAAATCAAGTCATATGCTCCATATTAATTTGCATCTATTGTTACTGTTTTTAACTTAACAGTGTATCCTGGGCATATTTCTAAGGCAGCACATTTAAAGCTTCTTCATTGTTTATAATGGCTGCCTATTATTCTTTTGCGTAGATATACCATAATTTATGTTAAAGATTTGTAACTTCTGATTCTTTTTTTCCCACTATTGCAAGCAGAGCCACAGTGTACTTCAATGTTAGAAATGTTTTTGGTAACCATATACTGCTACTTCAGGGTAGATTACTAGAAATAGGATGTCTGAGCCATGGTGCTTAAACCTTAACAGATTGCACTGATTTACCTCATAAAATGATTTTTTCCAGTTTACAATCCACAGTGAATGAGTGAGCCCCACCTCTTGATATGCAGTAGATGTTTTCGCATTTAAAATATTTTCCTCAGTGTTCATTTAAACAAAGGAACTCCTCACATCGTTTCATTAAAAGAGTTAGGATTAGATGTAAGGTCTTAACAGAATTACCTTTAAAGCACATAGTCTAGACGGTATTCCTCTAAGTCTGATCCAAGGACTGTGGTGGCTTGCATATTGCTGTGATGCTGGAAACTATGCCACTAGTATTTCATACCAGCAGGGTCACCCATGGTGGACAAGTTTCAGCAGAGCTTCCAAACTAAAACAAACTGGGAAGAAGAACCTGACGGTTGACTACTTAAAAAATTGGCCAGTGAAAACCTTATGAATAGAATTGGAACATTAATATAGTGCTGGAAAATGAGCCCCTCAGGTTGGAAGTCACTCAAAATATGACTGGGGAAGAGCCGCCTCCTCAAAGCAGAGTCTACCTTGATGACATGGATAGAGTAAACATTTTAGACCTTCATTTGCTGATGTGGCATGACTCAAAATGAGAAGAAACAGCTGCAAACAGCCATTAATAATAGGAACGTGGATTTTATGAGGTATGAATCTAAGAAAATTGGAAGCTGTCAAAGATGGAATAGACTGCTTGAAGATCGGTATCTAAGGCATTAATGAGCTGAAATGGACTGGCATTGGCCATTTGGAATCAAACAAACATATGGTCTAATATGCCAGGAATGACAGATTGAACAGGAATGGTGACATGTTCATTGTCAAAAAGAACATTTCGAGATCCATCCTAAAGTACACCGTTGTCAGTGATAGGATAATATCCATATACCTACAAGGAGGACCAGTTAATATGACTATTATTCAAATTATGCACCAATAACTAATGCCAAAGATGAGGAAACTGAAGATTTTTACCAACATCTGCAGTCTGAAATTGATCAAACATGTAGTCAAGATGCACTGATAATTACTGGTGACTGGAATGCGAAAGTTGGAAATGAAGAAGGACTGGTATTTGGAAAATATGACCTTAGTGATAGAGATGACACCAGAGATCGCATGATAGAACTTTACAAGACCAAGGACTTATTCATTGCAAATATCCCTTTTCAACAACATGAACAGGAGCTATACACGTGGCTGTCACTGATTGGAATAAACAGGAATCAAATCAGTTAAATCTGTGGAAGGAGATGGTGAAAAAGCTCAATATCATCAGTCAGAAAAAGGCCAGGGGTTGACTATGGAACAGACCATCAATTGCTCATAAGCAAATTCAAATTGAAGCTGAAAAAATTAAAACAAATCCATGAGAGCCAAAGTATGACCATGAGTATATCTCACCTGAATTTAGAAACCATCTCAAGAATGTATTTGACACATTGAACACTAATGACCGAAG
This sequence comes from Trichechus manatus latirostris, assembly GCF_000243295.1. Lineage (NCBI taxonomy): Eukaryota > Metazoa > Chordata > Mammalia > Sirenia > Trichechidae > Trichechus > Trichechus manatus. The sequence continues at coordinate 19,579,640 of NW_004443968.1, forward strand.
ACCAGAGGATGTATGGAATAACATCTAGGACATCATACATGAAGAAATCAAGAGGTCATTAAAAAGACAGGAAAGAAAGAAGAGACCAAATTGGATGTCAGAAGAGACTCTGAAACTTGCTCTTGAACATTGAGTAAAGCTAATGGAAGAAATGAAGAAATGACGAAGTAAAAGAGCTGAATACAAAATTTCAAAGGGTGGCTGGAGAAGACACAGTAAAGTATTATAATGAAATGTGCAAAGACCTGGAGTTTAGAAAGCCAGAAGGGAAGAACACGCTTGGCATTTCTCAAGCTGAAAGAACTGAAGAAAAAATTCAAGCCTTGAGTTGCAATATTGAAGGTTTGTATGGGCAAAATATTGAGTGACACAGGAAGCATCAAAAGAAAATGGGAGGAATACACAGTCACTGTATCAGAAAGAATTGGTCGACATTCATCTAGTTCAGGAGATAGCATATGATCAAGAACCAGTGGTACTGAAGGAAGAAGGCCAAGCTGCACTGAAGGCACTGGTAAAAAACAAGACTCCAGGAATTGATAGAATTCCTATTGAGATGTTTCAACAAGTGGATGCAGTGCTGGAAGCGCTCACTTATCTATGCTAAGAAATTAGGAAGACAGTTACCTGGCCAACTGACTGGAATAGATCCATGTTTGTGCCCATTCCAAAGAAAGGTGATGCAACGGAATGTGGAAATTGTTGAACAATATCATAATGTCACGCACAAGTAAAATTACACTGAAGATAACTCAAAATGGTTCCAACAGTACATTGACAGGAAACTTCCAGAAATTCAAGCCGGATTCAGAAGAGGATGTGGAACAAGCGATATCTTTGCCGATGTCAGATGGATCCTGGCTGAAAGTAGAGAATACCAGAAAGATATTTACCTGTGTTTTATTGACTATGCAAAGGCATTCAACTATGTGGATCATAACAAGTTATGGATAACATTGCAAAGAATGAGAATTCCAAAACACTTAATTGTGCTCATGTGGAACCTGTATATAGACCAGGAAGCAGTTGTTTGAACAAAACAAGGGGATACTGCATGATTTAAAATCAGAAAAGATATGCATCAGGGTTGTATCCTTTCACCGTACTTAGTCTGTATGCTGAGCAAACGATTCGTTTGAGAAGCTGGACTATGTGTAGAAGAACAAGGCATCAGGATTGGAGGAAGGCTCATTAACAACCTGAGATACGCAGATGACACAACCTTGCTTGCTGAAAGCGAAGAGGACTTGAAGCACTTACTGATGAAGATCAAAGACTACAGCTTTCAGTATGGATTACACCTTAACATAAAGAACACAAAAATCCTCACAACTGGACCGATAAGCAACATCATGATAAACAGAGAAAATATTGACATTGTCAGGGATTTCATTTTACTTGGATCCATAGTCAGTGCCCATAGAAGCAGCAGTCAGAAAATCAAGCAACACATTGCATTGGGCAAATCTGCTGCAAAAGACCTCTTTAAAGTATTTAAAAAGCAAAGATGTCACCTTAAGGACTGAGGTGCACCTTACCCAAGCAATAGTATTTTCATTTGCCTCATGCCTGCAAAATCTAGAAAATGAATTAAGAAAGACCAAAGAAGAATTGATGCTTTTGAATTATGGTGTTGGCGAAGAATACTGAATATACCATGGGCTGCTAGAAGAATGAACAAATCTGTCTTGGAAGAAGTACAGCCAGAATGCTGTTAGAAGGGAAGATGATGAGACTTCATCTCTGTACTTTGTATAGGCCCATGAGAAGTCCCTGGAGAAGGACATCATGCTTGGTAAAGTAGAGTCAGCGAAAAAGAGGAAGACCCTCAAGGAACACAGTGGCTGCAACAGTGGGCTCACACATAGCAAAGATTGTGAGGATGATGTAGGACCAGGCAGTGTTATGTTTTGTTGCACGTAGGGTCACTATGAATTGGAACAGACTCAACAGCACCTAACGATAACAAAAACAACAGCGTATCCCTTACTGACATAGTGTTCTGTTGTATCATATTGGTAGCTTGAATTGGCTGTGGTGGGAAAATTTACACAGTAGAAATTGGCAAATGCAACAAATCAGAACTTGATCTGTTATTTTGTTTGTTTAGATTAAATAAAATGATGGAGATTTTGTCAGTCTGTAGCCATTGTTCTGTGAATAGCCCCCAAAAATGAAGAAATATTCTTCCAGCATTCAAAAACTATTATGCAGTGCAGCATAGATGTTGCTCACATCTTTGAGGAGCATGCACAGTTCCAACACACGTCTTCATTATTTCAGTAAACAAAAATATCAGCTAACATTCTTGTCTGAATTACATTAACTCATCAGTTACAACCGTAGACTGGCTGTGAAAGAGTTCAGCAAAAATCAAGTGAAGTATTCTGTGAGAATCCACTGGTAATATGGAATTTACAATAAAGAGTATTGTATATTTTTATTATAACATGTAAACTGTGTGCTTTACATCTTATATCAGTAAAAATTATAATAAATTTATACATACATACACATATATAAGCATGCATTTTTTCGGACAGCTGGTTGTAAGCATTTACCAGCACACCACTGGGCCCAAGCCTGTTGCAGTTAAGTTGATTCTGACTCATTGTATCTTTATAGGACAGAGTAGATCTGCCTCAGATGGTTTCCAAGGCAGTAAATCTTTATGGAGGCTGACTGCCATGTCTTTCTCCGGTGGAGTAGCTGGTGGCTTCGAACCATATAACTTTTGGATAGCAGCTGAGTACTTAACCACTGTGCCACCAGCGCTCCATACCACTGGGGCCAGTATTCTGAAATTTTAATAAGTTCCCCAGTTGATTTTTATGCAAACTAAAGTTTGACAACGGGTGCTCAAATTTTCCTAGTAAGGAATTAAGTCACTTCTATGTGTTTTTCTTTTTTTTTTTCCCCTACTACAGGTGTGTCAGGGCAATCTCTTGGGGCTTGGGACAGGAGCAGATAATTTCCATTTACCAAAATAAAAACCAAAAACCAAACGCGTTGCCGTCAAGTCAGTACGACTCATAGGGACCCTATAGGACAGAGTAGAACTGCCCTATAGAGTTTCTAAGGAGCACCTGGTGGATTCGAACTGCTGACCTTTGGGTTAGCAGCTGTAGCACTTAACCACTATGCCACCAGGATTTCCTTTACCAAAATAAGTATGATTAAATTGCAGTTCTCTTAAGGAAAGGGAACTTTAAAAGAAGAAACTGACTTTCTTTATTTTGCTTAGAAAGATGAAGGGGAGTTTATTTTTTTCCTTAATTTTTTCACACAACTTGGTATTTGGATTTCAAAAGGCTGTAATAATAGAAGCCACTTACAACGCATATATGACTTTATTGAAGATTCCCCTCCCTATATATAGGTATGCAAATGATCCTTCTTCACAAAATTAGATAAACCTTTTTTAAGAATGGGCCAAAATGAGTTATATCTATATGGGATCAAAGTGACAATAGCAACGCGAAAGATTAGGTAGGAACCTTAGGGAACAGTGAGTTTATGTTAATGGGGGAGGAACAACCCAGAAAAGGGGAGTGAGAATGGATGCACAACTCGAAGAATGTAATCTCTGTCACTTAATTTTACATGTAGAAATGGTTGAATTGATGTATGTTTTGCTGTGTATATTCTCAAGAACAACAAAAGAAAAAAAGTTATATCCTTCCATATTTTACATTTTTTTAAATTTTAAATAAAATTCATGGGGTAAAGAAGATTAGAAGGAAAGAGATTGAGAGAATGGGAGACACCAAAAGACTCAACTCAGAGAGAGAAATGAGGCAAGAAGGTGACTTTCAACCTGCACAAAATTCCATAACCTCTTAGATGGTTTCAGCTAAAAAGAAGAGGTTGAAATGTGGGCTAAGAAGACATTATCCAAGAGAAAACCATAACTTCTATTTCCTTGTCTTCTGAAAAGAGTAAGAACTATAGATCATATTTGTTACTTGCTAATTCATTCTTAAAGCACTTATTTGTAAAATCAGATACTGAGAACTGGGAGACATAAGAGTAATAGAATGAGAACAATAGAGCTGGAAGGGATCATGTAGCTCAGCCCTTTCATTTTATAGAAACAGAAATCGAAACTCAGAAAGGTTAAGTGCCTTGCCTAAGGGTGGTATAGATACTAGTCTAGTGCTATTAAAAGCAAAAACAATTTAATTTGTGTTGGATTTCTAGTTTGTATATATGCCAAAGTTCATGCTCTAACTATATAAAACGAGTAATGGAGTCAGTGTTTCTAAAAGTCATTTAAGCCACTAGCAACAAATGAGAATGAACTCATCATGCACAATAGAATAAATATGAATAAAAATTGCAGTCGTTTACCTCATCTGTGACTTTTCATTCCGATGTATGGATACTTCTAAATCAGGTTGCTTGATAATTCCACTGATTCAGAAGAATTGTAATTGAATGTTCTTCACGTTCTTCTCTAACCTTGATTATACAAAAGCAGCTTGATGTGAGTCATGCGAATGATTTTAGGACTATTCAGTACCTCTCAAATGATCCAAAAAAGCCTATTATCCAGCAGTTTTTTGCTGTTGCCAATCTCTTCACATAAATGTGAGCTCACTGATTCTCTGGCGTGTTACATTTCAACTTTGTTAATCATCTTCAATATGGAAGACTAATGATCCTTATTCATCTCATTCATTCATTCCACGGGACACCTGTTTAATACCTAAGTATGGCCGTTAAGTATAGGGGATCACATTTTTATTCATTTGGTTGAGAGAAGACGTACAAAGCACTACAGTATTATTTCTTTTCTGAAGAACATATTCAGAATGTTCTTTATCCCCTAAAATATGGATTTATTTTAAAAAGCAACTTATCATTGAACATTAAGTGATGTATTTTTCTGAAAAATAAACTTTACTACAAGCAATTTAGATGTTCAGATTTCATATTTATTTTCCAGTTTTTGAGAAAGCTTTATACTTAACCTTCATTTACTCCTTTGCAACTCATGCTTTTTAAATCATTTATAATTATTAATTCCTTTTTTCCAGGTAGTTAGCTACAGTCATCAATTAATTAATTCCACTTATTTGAATAGCAAATAGTATTTCATTTTTCACCAAAGGAAATTAAGAGGAGAAATAAAGCAGTTACTTGTCCATAGGTTCACACAAAATTAGGAGATACAATTCAATGAAAATCTAGTTCAAGGCACTAGAAGCACTAGGCGAGGTTGTTTTTTCTTTTCCCTGACAACACATACAACGGCATTTTCCCTACCCCTTGCTCTTCATAGTCTTGACAAATTTACATTTGTTTATTATGTTCTAGGAGTTCCGGGAAAAGAAGAAAGTCATTAGAGAGAAGGGCTAGAATTTGCACATTCTATTTCCCATTTACTACTGATTCCTTCTTGTCAGTTGATTGTCTTCCATGTAAAATGGAAAGAATACCCCAAATACATGCATCACCTTTACAAAGGGTTTGAAGGAAACCATTCAAATATAACATTTATGAATATTTACAAAATATTCTGTTAGCAAAATAAAATCAAAACTTTCCCTTCTGACCTCCCTATTTCTGCCAGTAGAACTATTTTTTCTCTTTTTTGTCCAATTTAGAAATCCTTCATCCTGCTGTTCATGTCTTCTCATCACATTTTAATTCTTCTCCTCTCCATCTTTAAAAACTTTCAAGAGGCTTTCTTCTTCCTTTTTTACATCAACACTTTTCTAGCTCCAATTCTTTGCAAGTATTCTTCATGCTTCTTTCCCCAACTTAAGTGTAGTAATATTGAACCCGAGAGTTGTATTTATTTCTCTTTCTGTGGGTGCAGTGAATTACTTAATGTGGCCCTTTAGCTGTGGTCTTTGTGACTCACACACAGTGATTGGGTGGGACTATCCAAATAAGTATATGGAAACTGTGAGGGTTGGAGTTGTATATCAACTTGGCTAGGCCATTATTCCCAATATTGTGTGGTTGTCCTCCATTTTCTGTGTTGTGGATCCTGACCTCTACATGTTGATGAGGCAGGTTTGATGTGGGGTGTGTCTTGGGTTGTAGCCTTGCAAGGAGGGCGTGACTCAAGTCCCACCATTACTCAAGTTACACCCTTCCCTGGGGTGTGGCCTGTATCTAAGGTATATGTGTGGATGCCCTGGCAGGGCTCTCTCTCTTTGCATCTGGATTATGCGTTGGGTTCGTGATCATCTAACCTCTGGTTCTTGAATTTGAGCCAGAGTACTGCCATCTGACCTGGCCAATTCTAGGATTGGCGGGCCCCTGCAGCCCAATGGGCCAGCAGCCTATTGTCTGACCTGATTCTCCAGCTTCTACAACCTTGAGAGCCAGCAGCCTGTGGTCTGACCTGCCGATTTGGGTTCATCAGCTCCTGCAGCCACCTGGGTCAGGAGAAGCCTACACCTGGCCCAAGGATTTGGGCCTTGGCCAGCCTCCACAACTGCGTAAACTATTTTCTTGGTATGGTTTATGAGTTCTGTGAGAGGTTGCATGGAATTAGGGAACCTAAAGACAGGAGGGAGAGTACTGAGGGGAGGGTGAATAGTTGATGTTAGATATGATGGAGTGGTACAGCAGTTTGGAAAAGTTGGACATTTGGTACATCTTTAACCTCTGCCTCATAGGAACCAGCTTTGTGCTGATCCTTAGAAAAGAAAATATTCATTTATTCTCTAAGATCTGATTGCTCATTATTTCATATTATGTTCATGTATGTTGATGTCAGAAGAACCAGAGTTTTTTTGTTTGTTTTTTAATATATTAGTCTAATTCTTTAGTTTGTCACATATGGGTCCTTTTTAATATGGAATACATTTTAGTACATTATGCTTAGTCCTACATAAAAAAATCTAAAGTTGGAATATTCCACTTGGGTATCAATTGCACCTTTCTCTTTAGAAAATTAACCAGGGAAACTGTGACCTCTAATTGTCACCAAGAATTCAGACGAAATAGGTAGTGTTCTAGTAGAGTAGAATAATTATCAACGTACTAATACAGATTCTCTGTTCAATAAGGTCCCAACCACAGCCTATTAATAACTAAAAGTAGAGTAACATCTTGTCAGTAACCACAGACCTTCTACAGTGACACTTTATCTGTTATGGTGTTAAGGCTTGCTTAAGGTATAAGGATAATTTGAGTGAGAATTTGGTCACTGAGGGATTTCAGTATTTTTCTATTAATGTAGTAATGATAATTAGCATTTACATAGTACTTTTCATTTCAGAGTGCTTTATAAACGTTACTTTATTAATCCTCGTTACACATTACAACATAAACATATTGAGTGAATGAAAATGATTGCTAGATCAAATATATGAGCTATAATGTTCAAAGTGTATTCCCTAATTAATACCAAGGACTACATGCATACATAATTATATATAAATTAGATACTTTGGATTTATTTCTTAATGGCAGAATCAAAGCACAATACACAATACTATTTTAAGTTGATGGAGATATAGCTGCTGATTTTAGGTTGAGCTTCAAAAAGCATGTATTCCAATTAAGTTACAGCTTTTGCAGAATATAAACTTTCTGTTTTCAAAGCAGAATATTATGGTTTTGCTGATAAGTTACCTGTCTTTGTTTAACATTTATGAGCATTTGGGGGTGTTGATCAAAAGAGAGAAAACATGTTATTGCACAAAACAGTTGAGATTCCCAAAAAGAGAAAGGGTAAACCTTTTATATAAAAAAGTAACATCCTAAGATAATTAAAAAATTCTTAATAGAGCATTTTGTATGAGAAATAGGTTTTCAGTTTTAAATTTCAGATTGTATTTAAGAGTTTCTTTGATCACAACTCTTAAAGTCCCTTTTTATTCCATTATTTGTTTTATCTATTATTTATACTTTTTCCATGGTTCCTAGACTTTTTGTAGGTACATTCTGCCCTCAGTGGGAAGAACATCCAATAACTGGGAGAATGCAAAAAGAAGTTTAGATTATCATTTAAGAAAAGAATGTATATTAAGAACGAAGATAAAAAAGTGAAAGTGGTTAATTGGATTTTTGGCTAGGAGAAAGAGAAAATTAAAAAATAAAGATTTTCAATAGCAATGTATATTTAAAACCATCCATCCAAAGGCCACACAGCTAGTGGACATGCTAGTTAAATGTGCCTGGTTTCAGCCAAAAGGCAACTCCTTCAGAAAGATATTGTAATAATGTACATGAATATAAAACTTAAAACACCTCAGGAATACAAGTGGGAGGGCTATTGTTTCTTGATCTGGGTGTGGTTACATAGCTGTGTTGGATTGTGAAAATTTATGGAGATATGCACTTCTAATTTGTGGACTTTTCTGTAAATTATAGTTCAATAAGACGTTCAAAACTCAATCAATAGTTTAAAAGCTTAGAGCCATGTTTAAAAAAATACTATTATTTTGCTAGGATTGGTGGGTTTTGTTTTTTATCCTTTTAATTTTACTTTTTCTCTTAGAAGTATGACTCTGGAGCAGGTTTATAATTCTGAGAGAGGAAATACTGTAAATCATGAGCTTCGCTGTAGGTTTTTTTTTTTCTTTCTTCCTTGCATTCATAAAAGATGGAAACAGGAAAGTGCTCTGACATTAGTTGTGCCATAACATCCTCCACACACAGAGTGATTGTAAAAGCACGCTGGTGAGCCTGCCTGCCTGCCTGCCTTCCATTTGATCTCTTTGGGGACCAGCACAGGCCATCATTTGTGAAAGTCGTCTTCTTGCAGGCTGGATAAATGCATTTTCCCTTCCTTGCCACAGGACAAATGGAAGCTAGTAATTTCTAGTCCTATAGCAGTGAATACAAAATCAAAAGAGGCTAACTCACTGCAGTGACAGCTTCAAAAGGAATTCTTATTTGAAGATTTTTTTTTTTTCCACAGTGCTTGCTTTATTTAGCACTGAAGCTTGTCTGCTAAGCCAGCTTTCAGCAGCCTCCAGGAAAACCTCTGTGCGCTGTGTTTTATATTAACAGTGCCCCCTATTCAGTTATTCTTGCTAAGCAGATACAGCTGCTATGACAGCTTAAGGTAGGTAGTTTTTGAGTAGGGACTATTTTATATCAGAGTAGCTGTAACTGGAGAGCCCAATGTTCCGAGAACATGCTTTTAGGGATCCATGAATACTCCAGAAAAAAATTTTGTAGACTCAGATTTTATTTTGAAGAAACCCTAATTTTAAAAAAGCAACTTTAATACATGCATTTTCTGGTTGATTTGGATGATCACCTCATTATTGAGTACCATCAGGTGACTTTAGGACCTACATTTATAATATAGATAATGCCAAAAACCCACAAAGGAACTGTATGTTATGTTCACTAAACCTGTGTCCAGAGTGAGCTTGGGTTGCTGTTCCTGCAGTCGGGCTCATTTCCTACTTGCCTCTCATGCATGTGTCCATCCCTCTGCTGAAGGGTTTCGAATGTATAGAAATAACCTTTTCTTTATAACAACATGACCGAACTTCACAGAAATAACTTTTTTTTTTTAAACTACATAGCCCAGCTGACACAAGTGACAGCAATCAATTCCAATGCTAAGGAAACTGGCTGTGTTCCATCTGTTGAAGGACCTCACTCTTTACTTTCCTAAGGGATTTTCAAAGTAATTTTGATTATATGAGATTTTCCTTGACTTTAGAAATTAATTCCTGTGTAACTACCCCCCCGCCAACTCATGGTCACCTTGGGAGCCATGATTTAGTCTCAGCCGAACATCATCTGCCCCATTAATTTAATGTTGTTAATTTAGAACAAAGAACCATAAGGTAAAGATCAAGTCAGCCTAGTAGTCAAATAGTTGTTACAATGTTGTTGTACGCTATCGAGTTGATTCCAACTCATAGCAACCCTATATGACAGAGTTGAACTGCCCCATAGGGTTCCGTAGGCTGAAATCTTTATGGGAGCAGATCTCTAGGTCTTTTCTCCAGTGGCACAGTTATTGGGTACGAACCACCGACCTTTTGGTTAGCAGCCGAGCCCTTAACCATTGTGTCACCAGGGCTCTTTAATTATTCCAATATCTATGTACATATGTTGTTGTTAGTTGCTGTCTAGTTGGTTCTGACTCATGGCGACCCCATATGTTACAGAGTAGAACTGCTCTGTAGGGTTTTCTTGGCTGTACTCTTAATGGAAGCAGACTGCCAGGATTTTTGCGATACCACTGGGTGGGTTTGAACTGCCAACCTGTAGGTTAGCAGTCAAGTACAAACTGTTCATGCCACCCAGGGACCTTGTGTACATATATTACTGTAAAATTATTGGTGTTTACTATGTTATCCTTGATTCATTGTTGGTTTTTTGTTGAAGACAGAAAGTAGAGAAGGTAGTTTTTAAATAATGTTCAGAACATACTTTAGAGTGGAAGGGTTTGATACGTTTTAGAACTATTTGCTTCCAATTTTTCTAAAGTAAGTTTTATTATTGTTATACTTTATTTTTCATAAGACTGGCGGTGGCTCCAGACCTGCTTTTTCAGTACTTCCATAAGAAAAGAATCCATTATCCAAAACTGTGGTTTAGGATAGTAGATAATGGGTGAGCCTTATCCCTTACCTTTATTTCTTCCTAGGAGTGTGTAATGGATTTCAATCCACGACTGACTTTCTGAAGGGCTCTTCCAATTAGTAGGATGTAGTTTATAACAGTATGTTGGTTCCCTCAGGATCAATGGTTAACCTATCCTTTTATTGAAATAGGAAACAACCAGGACAAGATGAGCTCATGAAGCGTAGAGGGCTATCTCTAGAGGGAAAAATTAGGAGAGGCCAACAGACTTCTCTGGACCTAAGATGTAATAGGTTATTTTCATGCATTATTCCACATACTTACTTTACTACTTAGCTACGAATCCAAGCAGGAACTACAAGCTATTATTAGAAAAGCAAGCTAATAGTTTGGGATGGATAACCTCATATCCCATGCATACACCTCCCATTAAGAGAAATGAACTTCCTGCTTAAGTGGATGTCCTTAAGTACCACTCATTACTTATCTATTCTTGCTTAATTCCTTTATCTTAGCTTCAGGATCTTTCATAGATAAAATGTGTTGGAAATCTCTGAGAAATAGAGCTCATGTTTTAGTAAATAAAGTTTACTAAACATTAAGATTGAAGAATTAGATTCAATACCCAGCGTATCACCAGTTAGCTGCATTACTTCGGGCAGCACTTTTAATCTCTCTCATCTCCTTTTCCCTATCCGTAAAGTGCAAGAGTTGAACTCCATCATCTGAGAGGTCTCTTTCAATTCCAAAATTCTACGAGTCTATATATATTTGATAAAATACCTCACTGTGGTTATACACCTCTGCCCAAGCAGAGGACGGCAATTTCTCAAAAAAGACAAGCTGAGACTCTTGTGGAGTGGCCATCCAGTTTTCATCTTGCTCAAGATTAGATTCTGATTGAAAGCTATTTTCAGATCTCATCCAGTGTCTGGAAATACTCGTTTCTTTCATTGTCAGACTACTCTTATCGTAGTTTAGCAGTTTTACCACTCCACCACCTGTGTGTACCACAGTCCTTTCCTGTGCAGTGATGTGCTTCTAAGGCATTAGCCATTGCTTTTCTACATTTCTTTTTAAAAATGATTTTTTTAACTCTTCCATTGTTAATGTCTTCACTATTACAAATGCTCCTATTATGTTATGAAAGAATAAAATGATATATAATGGAATATCCTTCATAATATCATTTGATCTATATTTAGTGAATCTTGAAGCCCATTAAGCTAAAATCCTGTCTTACCACAAGGAAATAACAATCATGAAAGACCCCTTGAACAGGGATGTTTTGGGTTCAGTCCTCTGTAAATGCAGAACATTAGTAGCTACAGGTCGGTATTCACCAGTGTACCTCAGAGAGGGGGTGAACCTGGGGCCCAGGGACAGAACAGGTTTACTTTGGAACAAGAAGACCAAAACAAGATAAATGCAGCTACCTGGAAAGAGGAGCTGTCAGGATCTACTCAAGATGACAGTTTTACAGGATAAGGGATAAATACAGAGGGAAACAAAAATGTCAGCATTAACATTTCAAAAGGCTTCTCTTCCTTTCCACAAACATAGCATCATGTGCAGTGACTTCTAACTCAGATCTCATAATATAAAGCAGGTTGTCTTGGGTCTAGTCAAGGAGAGCTTATTACTCAAAACCATGAAAGACCTTGAAACAATACATTATCAACTTCTTCATGGCCCCATGGCCTCTAACCCGAAAATGTTATTGTTGTAAGACCATGATATTTATATTTTATTAAAATGTATTTATTTCAAAGAGGATTCTATTTTTTATATACTTAGTTTAGACCCTTCTGAGTCAGTCTTTCTTGTAGTAACAGAGGGTTCCGTTTTAAGAACATCTATTTTGTACAAGATCTTTAACAGCCCAAATTTTGAATTCTAATTCCCTTTTTTTTCCTTCTTTTTACCATCTTTTTACTTCTTTGGTATTCCCATGTTCCTTTCCCCCCTTCTCCCATTCCTATATAATTAGTTGGAGAAATTTGATGTGCTTCAGTTTCTTCAACCAAAGAAGTTCCGAATCTATGGCTGTGAAAATATATTTATTAAAAAATATCCATGTGCTAATTATTTTAAGTCTACCATTGGAAAGAATAATGAAAATAATAGCTGACATTCATTGAATTTTTCATATGCTCCAATTAGAGTGCTAAGATCTTTACAAGGTTACTCATTTAGAGACTAGGTAGAGTTTTCCTTGTTGTTGTTGTTAGTTGCCATGGAGTCATTTCTGACTTATGGTGACCCCAGGCATGCAGAGTAGAACCGTTCCATAGGGTTTTTAAGGCTGTGAGCTTTTGGAAGCAGATCACCAAGCCTTACTTCTGAGGTGCCTCTGGGTGGGAATGAACTTCCATTCTTTCGGTTAATAGCTTAGCTCTTAACTGTTTGTGCAACCTAGGAGTCCCTGAATGGGGCAAGCAGTTAAGCACTTGACTACTAGCCGCAAGGTTGGCAGTTCAAACTCACCCAGAGGCACCTTGGAAGACAGTCCTGGCAGCCTTCTTCCAAAAGGTCACAGTCTTAAAAACCCTGTGGAGAAGATCTACTCTGTATACATGGGATTGCCACCAGACGGAATCAACTCAATGGCAGCTAACACCACCACTAGTCTAAACCAAAAAACCAAACCTGTTGCTGTTGAGTCGTTTGCAACTCATAGTGACCCCATAGGACAGAGTAGAACTGCCCCATAGGGTTTCCAAGGAGCAGCTGGTGGATTCAAACTGCTGACCTTTTGGTTAGCACCCGAGCTCTTAACCACTGCACCACCAGAATCCCAGTACTAATCTACCAAGTATTAAATAGACAACTTTCTAGATTCCACTCATTTTAGACAAAGGGATTCACTGAGCACCTAGCTGGAAACTGATGATGATCTTGTAAGGCACCATGGTCAGATAACTGTGTATGACTAAAATACATAGATTAATTCCAAGCTCTCTACCTGAAAAAATTTACATGTGGAAATGTACAGTATTTATATTGAAATATTAATCAGGGCAACAGTTCACTTCCTTTTCTGCCTTTCTTTCAGACAAACTCAGTTCTGTAATTTCAAGCCATTTTGGTTATTTTGAGTAATTACTGTTCCCATCTTTTTTACTCAGTGGGATTCCATTTCTCTAGTCTTTTGCCATGGAAGCCCTGGTGGCCTGGTGGCACAGTGGTTAAAGTACTCGGCTGCTAACCAAAGGGTTGACGGTTTGAACCCACCAGCCACTCTGCAAGAGAAAGATACGGCAGTCTGCTTCTGTAAAGATTACAGCCTTGGAAGCCCTATGGGGCAGTTCTACTCTGTCCTACTGGGTTGCTATGAGTCGAAATCCATTTGCCAGCAGTGGGTTTTTGGTCAGTCTTTTCCCCTGGGTTAACTTTTCCATCTATTCTATTCTCTCTCTGCTGTTTACTTTTACTCTAGCCACAGAATCAGTCATTCTGAGCAGCTTTTTCAGCCAGCATATGTTTTTTATATTCTGAGTTCATTTTATGTACATTTCTTAACTATCTCAGTTCTGGTTTTGTTTTTAAATTTTATGTGGTAAAATATTAGCAGAAGCATTTTTTTTGATGATGGATGTCAGAGATAGACTTCATATATAGCCTACCAAAACCAAACTCGTTGCTGTTGACTCGATTCTGACTCATAGCGACCCTATAGGACAGAGTAGAACTGCCCCATAGGGTCCCAAGGAGTGGCTGGTAGATTCGAACTACCGACCTTTTGATTAACAGCCAAATGCTTAACCACTGAGCCATCAAGGCTCCTCATATATAGCCTAGTGAATTGAAGTGAATGGATCCTTATGAGGCTTCATATCTTGTGGCCCAAGCACTGTGTTTCACCAGAAGGGCAGACGTAGTCAGAGCACATTGCAAATCATCGGTGAAATATGCAAAACTAGCTGAAGTTTCTGAGTTCACCAGAAGTAAGATCAGTATAGAGGTTATGGAAATAATAATACATCACTATGACAAGGATCATATTGGAGTTAGAAGGTCAGAACCTTCCCGCCGAACAGTAGGTTGAAATATGCTTCTCTCAAAAGCTGCCACCTGCTATTGGAGCAGCTGTGGATTCAGGAGCCTTGCAGGCCCCTGGACTGCTTTGTTTGAGAAAGTTCAAGTTGTTCCTGCTGGGACTTCTCACTGTATGTATACGCAAGCACATGAGCTCTGCAGGTCACACTGTAGTAAAGTCATGGCAGAAGAGATCACGGTCGTTTACAATAATTTTTATTTCGAGATAATATATAAATAACAGTAGGCTTCAGTAATGCCTAAAATGTATGTAAATATGCTTCCTAAATATTTTGTTTCTTTTGAGATAACTTGGGTTTAGAATTTTGCTCAATTAAAATACCATTGTTAAACTGTGTATTTGTTGTTGTTAGGTGCCACCGAGTCGGTTCGAACACGTAGCAACCCTATGTACCTGCACCGCTAAAATGCTATTGCCTTGAGTCGAATCCAACTCACAGCAACCCGATAAGACAGAGTAGAACTGCCCCATAGGGTTTCTAAGGCTGTAATCATTATGGAAGCAGACTGCCACATCTTTCTCCTGCCGAGCGGCTGGTGGGTTTGAACCACTGACCTTTCGGTTAGCAGCTGAGTGCTTAACCACTGTGCCACCAGGGCTCCTAACTGTATTTTTCCATTAATAAATAAAATAATTTTTCAAAGTCACACAGAGTTGTAATTCTATCACTCCAGGGTTAAATAATGATGATAACCCAAGCATTATCCATAATTGAAAGCATAATATCCGCACCCCACCCCACCCCCACAGTATTTAGAAATGTCTCATTTCCGCTGATTCAGTGGATCAAACTGATCAGACAAATTTGCTGTGAATAAATTCCTTTGGCCATTACTCATTATTAGTATAGTTTTTTAAGTATTATCACCTAATTTTCCTTCTGTATTTTTTTTTTATTTCCGGAGCTTGTTGTAAATTATGAAAACTTTTTACTTTGGACCAATGTATATTCACTGTCCTCTGCCCATGTAAGAATCATATTCTATAAGACAAAACTTAGAGTTTCTAAAATTCATTTCCTCCACAGTCACTATAATACATAAGTCAGAAGTGCAGTATGCTTTTCTCCAAAATGTGTTAATCATCTCATATCACTACTTGATTTTTTGAATTTTTTTTTTTAATTTTAACTCTCATATTCTTGAATTTCTTATACTGGTACTATGCTGCCTTTACAGTGGAGTGAGTAAATGGCATGATGAGCCTGTGACTCACTTTTAAATCTATAAAGAGGGCAGCAAATGGACAATTATATAGCAATGGCTATTATTAATTTGGAGAAAACTTTAATAAGTGTGGTTATACATGCCTTCATATTTAAAATTTGTTTCTGACTTATTCCTGTGCTTTTCTTTAAGTATAAAACCATTCAATTTAGACTGTTCTAAAGAACATTATCTAATGGCAAGATGCATTGTTTTATTGCACCTGTCAATAGCTGGCATGATTCTATTAGTAATATTCCTGCTACTCTTAATTTGGTGACAGATTTCAGCTTTAATGATGAATGTCTTCAATATTTCCAGAAGTGTGTTAATTTATTAACTTCTTCCATTTTATTTTTTTAAGTCGTGGTTAAGAATGATAAACTAAGTTGTAGAATAGAGATCAAAATATGTTTTACTGGATTCTTTGAATGCTGAGATGTAATGAAAAACCAAGAGATAATTCTCAGTGCACATGTGAGCCTTTTACTTGGATATACAATTTATGGCAGTGAGGTGGGGGCAGAGTGGACTCTCCTCTGGTACTGTCTATTTAAAATAAAAAACTATAAAAAAAACTGAAATTCAGTAAATGGTAGGTAGTCTTTAAGCACCAGAGACTGTGCTGGGTGGATACTTTATATGATCCTGTCACTCTGTTGCTTAAAATCTTTCAGTGGCTTCTTTGCACACAGAGAATAAAACCCAAACTCTATACACTCCACATGGCCTGGACTCTTCTTAATCTTCTGACTCACAACCACCCAAGCCCCTTGTTCGCTATCTTCTTCCACCCTGGCCCACCTGTCTGCAGACATGCCCAGTTCCTATTGAGGCCTTTTCTTTCTACCTGGAATGTTCTACCCAGATCTCCTGGCTGCCTCTTTCTCATAAGGTCTTTCCTTGACCACAGTAGATAAATCAGCTGTGCATTTTCATATTATCCTGTTAAGCTTTTTGCCTTAGTTCACTTGTTTATATATTTGGTATTTTGTTTTTGCCTACCTCTCCTACACCACCACTCCCATTAGAGCATAAACACCATGTGAGAGCAGGAAACCTGGATACTGTATATTGTTTTTTTATTGTATCCCCAGTGTATAGAACAGTGCCTAGAATATAGTAATTGGTCAATAAATATTAATGAATGAATTATTACCATTTTTCACAATAACCTTGTAAGATAGGTGTGATGTTTATTATACACATGAGTAATGTCTCTTGAAGTCAACTAAACTAATAATATGAATCTGTGGGATTTAGAATTCATGTGACTCTAAAGCTGGTATTTTTTCCACCATTCTCTTTTGATCAGTGGAGATATTACATAATTCTGAATCAGGTCATCAGCTAATGATTTTCAAAGTAGTACAAACTAGGCGTGTTTACTAAATAACATGCAGTGCATTTAGGAAAGCTTGTTCTCAAAAGTAAAATAATTTTAAAATAAATTTTAAAATACTCTGAATTATCCCTTCTATATTTAAAAGCACAGACAAAAAATAAGATACACCTGTAGTCATTATTTATTCTTATTCCTTTAAAACTCACTTGAAATTTATGAAAGAAAGAAGGAAGAAACTATTGTAAAAAAAAAAAAAAACTCAGTGAAGTTGATTTAGGAGATTGGATAGAGATCTCTGTGAAAATGTCAAAGAGAAGATATCCAGTTGATTAAATATAAAATGTTTATCATTTAATTTATTCTTGAACTATCTCCGGGAAGATTAAAATCAGTACTATACAGAGAAATTTCCTTTGTATTTTATTACTGAAGTATTAAATATTACTTGCTGTATTTTCTTACTACACTTTATATATGGTAAATCAAAATGCTTATGTTGTTAGTTAAGTTACCTGTCATATTTTTCTATATGTAGCTTCCTTTGTCTTTCTCATGAAAATTACAGCTGAAAGGAAAATTCCTTGCGGGAGGTGGAACACCCCATCATCTGTTATTTATTAGCATATTTTATTTCTAAATTTCTAGTATAAATCTGTCAGTCTCACACACCTGCACATAGTAATTATTTAAATAAAAATCAGCTCTCAAAATTGAGATAAAAACCTACTTTTAAGATATACCAGATATGATACCTTGCTGTGTCAACTGTACTGTACAAATATTTTTAACATCTATTAAATTTTGAATACTACCATATACCATATTGATTTGAGCACAGTATAAATTAAAGAATACATATAATTATAGAAGCTTACTGTCTTCTATGAACTTTTGATTTAAAATTAGAAAATAGTGACAGATATTACTAAGGGTCCCTCTAACAACATTTACAATTAAAATGTGGAATGGGAAGAATTTAGCATATACAGGAATAGGAGAAGGAATGAGGAAGTCTGAGTTAGTATTTATGATTTCTGTGGTGAGAGGTTAGCAAATTCAATGGGGCTAAGATTTGGATAGTATTTTGGAATTTATGCCTTATTTGACGGGAAGACTGAGAAAGATGGAAGAGAAGGGATTTTCAAGAGGTCTCTGAAGTGTCCTTAGCAAAGATAAAGACTTATTACTCAGAGGCTTTCAGCTGAAGTTAGGGTCTAAAATGAGTGAGGATCAGGTTTCTGTTTAGAAGTTGTGAATGAGCATAGCTTAGAAACCAAACAAAGTGATTCCTATACATAAGTTTGAGACATTAGAGCCTCTGATAATAGTAATACCTTGAAAGCCCAAATTGTGAGCCACTTCAATTTGTAAAAAAGTAGAAAAGCCAGTTGTTTGGAGCCCATGGAGCAAATCATTCAGTTCACTGACTTTTTTGAGTGTTCTGGAATATAGATAAAGCATGGAGAGTAGCAGCAGTTTTCTTCTGTGGGCTTATGACTGGTATCTCGTGTATCTGTGGGAAACTATTGTTGTTCGGTGCCCTTGAGTCAGTTCCGACTCATAGCGACCCTAGGTACAACAGAATGAAACACTGTTCGGTCCTGCGCCATCTTCACAATCGTTGTAATGTTTGAGCCCATTGTTGCAGCCACTATGTCAATCCGTCTTGTTGAGGGTCTTCCTCTTTTTCGCTGACCCTCTACTTTACCAAGCATGATGTCCTTCTCCAGGGACTGATCCCTTCTGATAACCTGTCCAAAGTATATGAGACGTAGTCTCGCCATCCTTGTTTCTAAGGAGCGGTCTGCTTGTACTTCTTACAAGACAGATTCGTTTGTTCTTTTGGCAGTCTGTGGTATATTCAGTATTCTTCACCAAGGAAACTAGTCATTTGAAATACCACAGACTGCCTTACATGATAGTTTTGTTGTTATTGATACATTGAAAATTAATGAATTAATATGAAATTATTCTGTAGACCATAAAGCACCATACAAATAAACATATATAGCTTTTTTTAGTATTATGGGTTAATAATCATTTAAATAAAAAACCTTGTTTTTGTTTTGAAATGCCTTTTTCACATTTTCATATTTGAAATGTGTATTTTGTGTGTACATGTGCTTTCAGATAATCACAAGGACTGTTCTGGTGTGTCCTTACATCTCACACGTCTACCGTAAGTACTTCCAGTTATCCTAGATAAATGACAATGTTAAGATCTTTGAGAACTTAAAAGTGGAAAATTTACTGTATTAGTCATTTATTGCTACATAACAACAAGTCACCCTAAATTTAGCAGCTTAAAACCACAAACATTAATTATTTCACATTTTTCTGTGGTCAGGAATCTGGGTACAGTTTAGCTGGGTCCTCAGACTGGTCGTCTTGTACAAAGGCTATAATCAAGGTTGGGCTGGGGCTGCAGTCACTTCCAAGATCACCCACATGGTTGTTGGCAGGATTCAGTTCCTTGCTGACTGTTGTCCAGAGGTCCCCTCACTTCCTTACCCTGTGGGTTCTTAACAGTGTAGCTCACAACATGGCAGTTGGCTTCCGTTAGAGCAAGCAAGCGAGAAAACAACAGAGGGCGTACAAGATGGAAGCCAGCATCTTTTTGAACCTAATTTCAGAAGTGTCATACCATCACTTTCTTCATATTCTGTTCATGAGAAGTCACTAGGTCCAGCCCACGCTCAAGGGGAAGGGATTAGACAAGGGCATGAATGCTGGAGGAATCAGTGGGAGCCATTTAGAGGTTTTCTTCCACATTCACCAGCCCATAAAAGTGTGTTTATAGCTATTTGCCCAAGAAACGTGTTTTTTAATAAAAATAAAATGTATTCTATTTCTTTTTCTACATTATTTCATTTTAATATTCACAAGAATCACATTTTATAGATATTGAGGTATATGTTATTTTTACAAGGCAATAGTTTTTACTTTCTGAGATATTTGATATGTTACTTTTTTCTGCAGACAGCCTTTAATTGCTGGCATGTACCTTTTGATGTCTGTTGACACTGTTATTCCAGCAGGGGAGAAAGGTGAGTGATGATGTTTGCGTATTTACCATTACCTCATTACCTAATCTGTAGAAGTGGGTTTTGAGTATTTATTTATAAACTTTTTGAAATGACTAATATTTTTCAGTCGCTGAAAAATAAACCAATTCTTTATTATCCTTGGATTTAAAATAGATTTTTGTATTATTACAAGCCATTTGTTTATTACTTTTCCACTTATGTATTCAGACACTAAGACTTGAGGCCCATAGGTAGGTAGTGGGTTACATACGAAATTAAAGAATAAATCTTAAGTATTTTACAGATCAATCGTCCTTTCTCTAGATGCAAAAGACAAACTAAGTAACATATAGTGGCATAAACTACTGCCTAGAATATTAAGTTCAAGAGGCTAGGAAATGTAACACTGACTCAGTCTTTGAACTTAAATATACTGGGATTATTTCCACATCTGGAAAGTATGAATGATAATAGCTGATGCTCCTAAACTTAAAAAAATCTACAAGAGTAAATAATATTGTTTATCAATGTGCATCTAAAGTCCCTCTAAAGAAAGTGGCATACATAAAAAGACCAGACTTAATGGTCTGACAGAGACTGGAGGAACCTCCAAAACTATGGCCCCTGGAAGCTCTATTAACCTAGAAGTCCACTCTTCAAACAAAGATTAGGCAGGACTATAAAACAAAAGATAATGCTTGTGAGGAGTATGCTTCTTAGTTCATCCAGAGGCAGGATGAGAAGGCAGGAAGGGACAGGAACTGGTTAAATGGACACAGGTAACCCTGGTGGAAAAGGGAGAGCATGCTGTCACATTGTGGGGATTGCAACTAATGTCAGCAAACAATATGTGTATAAATTTTTGTATGAGAAATTAGCTTGAGCTGTAAGCTTTCACCTAAAGCGCAGTAAAAAAAAAAAAAGAAGTGCCATATTAGGTATTATTCATTTCTGGTTTGGGGGGGAATTTTTTAAAGTTAATAACTAGTAAGTAATTTATGATCTCTTCATCACCATTCATTTATTATTAAAGAAATATTTATTGAATAGCTACTGTGTGTTAGAGTGTAAGGAAGAAAAGTATACAAAATATCCCTTCTCAACAGAAACTATCAATCTAATTAGGTGTTTGCATTCAATTTTTTGAAAATCTGTTCCAAAAATAAAAACTAGTTTTTAGGTCTTTTCAACTGTCTGAATTTCAAGATAGAGGTAATACATTAAACTTGTGGTTTCACTGACGGTATTTTGATTTGACTGTCGTCATTTTGTTTATGAAAGAAAAATGTGAGGGCTGGGAGTTCTTAGTTCTTAGAGTGGCTGACATGTAAGTGCTTAATGTCTGCTGGGTATGTAGTGAGCGTGTGTTCACTTCATAGGAAAACCCCAGTCTCTAGCATCTTGTGAATACCATTCACATACTTTTAGAAAAGGATAATACTGTTTTCCAGTTGAATCGTGACCTTTTTCTGTTTTCATTTCTAACAGTGGTGAATTCTGACATTTCATGCCATTATAAAAACTATCCAATGCATGTCTTTGCTTATCGAGTTCACACTCACCATTTAGGTAAGAACTTTAAGCTACATGTTAAATGATAAATATGCTTTTTAAAAACTATATGTATAATGATAAATTATAAAAATACTCACTAGTGCTATAAATGTGAAATGTAAATTTTATTTAGCCTTAAATCTGTCTGAATGAAATGGATTTTGCATAATACCTTGAAATATTTTATGCTGTTTCATAATATTCTCATTAAGATACCAAGCATTTTGGGTTCTGAAGATGTTCAGATTCTGTTTTAAAATAAGAAAGCAGATATTCTTCTTTTATTATTGTTATAACACCTTATTGATAAGTGATTATAACTTGTTTTTATTACAGGTAAGGTAGTAAGTGGGTACAGAGTAAGAAATGGACAGTGGACACTGATTGGACGTCAGAGCCCTCAGCTGCCACAGGTGTGTAGAATCTAATTTAATTTTTATAGAAAAAATATTAATCACCAAATAGTAACTTTTAAAAAGCCATCGTAGAACTTCTGTGAATTTAGAATCTAAAAATTTCTGAATCTACCTTTACTGTGTATCTGAGCTGTATAACCATTTTACAACTTCCAGATTTGGTGCTATCCTTATCAGTTCTCTCACTATTTTTAAGCATGTTGTTGAAATCTTTTCTTTCCTATAACTTAATCAGACAGTATCTCCGATGGATGTACCGGTATTACATTTATTTTGATTTTCATGGGATGCGTTTGTTGTTATTATTTGTTCACAGTTTGATATAAAGCAGAATTAGGTAAATTAAAGGTAAACTTCTTTCTTTTTTCCGGAAGTTATTTGTGTGTGTGTGTATCTTCATCTTCTCTACCCAGGGAGCTATAGGCCCCACGTTATTAGAAGCCTGTGGTTCTGGATTTTATTGGTAATTCTAATGAATCATTGTGTTTGTCTTCTTGGCAGGCTTTCTACCCTGTGGAACACCCAGTAGATGTTAGTTTTGGAGACATATTGGCAGCAAGATGTGTATTCACTGGAGAGGGAAGGTCAGAAGCCACTCACATTGGGTATGATTCTTAAAATTTTACTATTTAAGAGATTTTATGGGGCAAGTCATTATTAGAGATGACAGTTATCTTTGTGAATGAGCTGAACCTTTTTTTTTCCTTGTCATTGACAGTTAAACGAACTATAGCATTTTCTCATTTTTTAACTGAATGGTTTGGATAAACCCCCACACGTGCTCATTTTTCCATGCTTCCTTTCTTTCTGTTTGTTCAAGACTTTCAGACATACCGTCTATATATTATAGCTACCACAAGAGTGTATATTATTCTGTCAGATTCATCTTAATAAAGAAAAGTAGAATGATTATAAAAAAAATTTTCTCCAATATCCTTTTTCCCTATGTTCAAATTAAGGCAAGTATATGGGTTCTAATTGGAGCCCTGGTGGCGCAGTGGTTAAGCGTTCAGGTGCCAACCAAAAGGTTGGCAGTTTGAATCCACCACCCGCTCCTTGGAAAGCCTATAGGGCAGTTCTATTCTGTCCTGTAGGGTTGCTATGGGTTGGAATCGACTTGCCTGCAGTGGGTTTGGTTTGGATTTTTTTTATTATATACTCAAGGAGCACCAGCAGAACAATGGTTAAGCACTTGATGCTAACCAAAAGGTCGGGAGTTGGAACCAACCCAGTGGCTTCTTGGGAAAAAAGACCTGGTGATCTGCTCCCATAAAGAGTACAGCCTAGGAAACCCTATGGAGCAATGCTACTCTGACCTATAGGGTCACTATGAGTTGGTATCTACTTGACAGCACCCGACAATAGTATTAAATAATCAGAAGCATAAGACCTGTTTTTCTGTCTGTTAAAACTTCTGTGTTTAATATTTTTCCAGTTATTTAGAGTACTGAATGAGAATAATAATATGCAAAAGGAAATGTCAGAACTTTTAAATATTTTTCAAAATACTCAGCCTCGTTGAAGCACATTTTACAACACTGAGTAAAATGTTGAAGCACTACAAACTCTTTCAAAAAAGTTTACTGTCGTATTTATCCAGTGCTGCTATAACACGAATACCACAAGTGGGTGGCTTTAACAAACAAGTTTATTCTCTCACAGTTTAGGAGGCTAGAAGTCTGAATTCAGGATGCCAGTTCTAGCGGAAGGCTTTTTCTCTCTGTCAGCTCTGGAGGAAGGTCCTTGTCTCTTCTGAGTTCTGCTCATGGATGATCTTCATGTGGCTTGGCATCTCTCCTTCCCCAACTCTGCTTGCTAGCTTGCTTGTTTGATCTCTTTTGTATCTCAAAAGAAATTGACTCAAGATACACCCTACACTAATCCTGTCTCATTAATATAACAAAAACAGTCCATTCCTAACTGGGATTATAACCACAGGCATAGAGGCTAGGATTTACAACATATATTTTTGAGGGACACCATTCAATCCATAACATTTACCTAAATAAAAAATTAAAGGTGAAGTCTCTTACCGTGGTTTTTGTTAGAAAGAATCAAGAAGCCTCCATTCCATGTTAAACTAGGTTATAAAATATTTACTGATGCCACCGGGAAGGTAGAGTTTTAAATCATTTATCTCCTGATCAAAGAGAAGGTACAGAAAGTAGGATCTGAAAATATACATTAGATGCACTGAAGATGGTTCTTATGATACTGACACTAACTATTGCTGTCAGAGAAAAGGGAAACTACTGGTGTCAGTAAAAAAAGGAAAAAAAAGGATTTGATCTAATGGAATAGGATTCTTTATGTCACTCTGAATGAGTTTTATATTCATGAGCATCAATTTTAAGGCAAACGATGGAAAAAATTCTCAATGTATATTAAATAAGTCTCCAACAGCTTTGCTTTTGGATGAATTTGATAAATTTGGGAAAGGGACTTCAGGAAAGCAATAAAATTACTGAGTTACAGGAAATGAGAATAGTAAGAAAAGGGTTGACAAAGTAGATATAATTAGATTTGAAGTAAAGAATCTGACTTTCAGTTCTTAACAGTCTTTAAATATATGAAGTAATATGATTCAGAGGCTATTGATTAGTTGTTCTCCATTTATGTTATTGTAGAGCCATAGAAACTTAAATGCCATTGGATTATTTATATTAACCTTTGAAATAGGTAAACGAGCAACGTAGTAAAATTCCTTTTTAACATATTACATATTACTGGTTTGCAAGTTTAAGTGTGGAATAAGTAGAATTTTTTGCCTAAAAATCTCTTCACAATTTTAGGGGGCTTATAACTTTAGCCAGATTCTACCCTGTGAGTTTTCTGTGTGAAACAATTTCAACCATAGAATTTAATGATTTGTTATAGTACCAGGATGAGAGATGAAAGTGATCTCCAGAGGCCTCTTTCAGTTTCATGAGTCCAGAATAATTCTAGTCTGTTCAAAAATGTGCATTTGCTTTAAAATAATAATACCCTAAAATGACTATACTAATCTGTCCTTTTGTAAATCTCATGTGGGCTAAAGGAAATGCCGTTTGGAAATACAAATGAAATAGAAAGAAATAATAGGAAATTAAGTCATTAGGCAAGTCTATAGTCTGCATTCTGTTGTACATAAGGTCACTGTGAGTCAGAACAGACTTGATGGCACCTAACAACAACAACAACGACATAGCCTGAATACTTAGTTTATACTACAGCAGCAGTTTTCCCCCCAGTGGAATGACAAACTAATAAGACAAGTTTGAATAAGTTTAAGTATGAATAATAATCCTCACACTAATGCATAGTATTTCTGTAGCATTTAATATGCTTTGCAGTTTTAGAAAGATAGTAGCAACCATGGATCTCTGTTTTGTAAAGTAATGGGTACCACCTCCACAGGGTACTATAAGATCAATTGAGAATGTGAACAGTAAAAGCAAGTATTTTGTTATGTCTGTTACATTAAATGATACTCTGAAAATCTCCTGTCCCTCTTTTCTCCTCCCACCTAGCCCTCAACCCACACGCACAGACTTGCACTCACACTAGGCAAAGGCTTGAGCCCCAAATCTGAAACAGATACAAATCGCTCTTATCCAGGGGTACTCTGGAGTATACTGGGAGAACCACTGGCTTCAAGTTTTAAACCTTCTTGTACTGCAGTCACGTGGAGACTAGGTTTACTGGAACACAATATTAACAGTGGCCTGCAAAGAAGATGTTCAGCTGAATGATTCTTCCACCCAGACTGAGCTTAATCCTGTATTAAGCTGGAAATTTTAGAAGGAAAGGAGAAACCCTTGCGTGAGCAGAACAATCATGGTTAGCTAATAAAAAGCACTTTCAAAAAATAGGTACTGATTTTCCTATACCAGGGATTCATCTCAAAATACAATCATTAAAAAATAGGTGGTTTTAAGATAAGAAATATTAATAGATATACTTAATGATGAAAGATTTTTATCCAGATATATTGTATTTCTTTTTAAATAGATTGGTGCAACTTTGTCTAAGATGCTGTTTAATATATCTTAGACAAAGTTGCATCAAAGTATATACTGACAACATAGTACTAATTAATCTATGAAGAAGCAATATTTTGCGTCTGACTATATTAAATATTTTACATTCAGCATGACACTTCCCTAAATTCATTTCAAATGTTTAGTCAAGTTTAAATAACACAAAAAATCGAATTAATTAAGTCAACCAATTAAGCTAATTAAGTCAGCTAATTAGCCTAAAAGTTTCTATGCTAAAATATAAAATTAGTTCTTTGGAATAGGTAGATAATATTTACCTATTGCATTAATTTTGTTGGTCATATTTTCCATTTGGAATGAGTCATTTCATGTGCATGTGAGAATGTCTGAAAAATATTTATAGATACTGGGCACAGGACTTTAATCTGCATTTTAAAGTGTATTATATGCAAAGATAATATTATCAATAATAAGTCTTTAATGCATAAGTTTAAAAGCACCATGAAATATCTAGAGAAACAAAAGTTTTATAACATCTTCTTTAAAGTTTTCACATTTCTTTCCAAAATTGGCATCATCCATCATTGGTTATTTCCACGCCCAGCATCTGTGGACAGTAATGGACAGGGTATGGGAGTGGGTGACTCGTCAAAGCAAGCAGAGTATCTCTATTTGAAACATAGTCATGGTATACAACAATATTTGGATTTTTAAAAATGATACATTTTAAAATACTTGGTACTTAAATCTCTATTATGTATCTTTATAATATAAAGTAATAAATTTTTATATATAGTTTTCAATAATGCCACAGATAAGTAAGGTACGTAAAATTGACCAAACTTATTGTTCACCAGGATATGGTATATTAGGACTAACGTATTATGCCAGGATAAATCATAAAGATTTATTAAGCTAGGTTATTCATTCTTTCTTTATTCAACAAATATTTGTTGAGGGTTTATTCTTTTCAGGCTTACCATACTTTGTCAGATTAGAGGAGCCCTGGTGGTGTAGTGGTTAAACTCTTGGCTGCTAACCGAAAGGTAGGTGGTTAGAAACCACCAGCCACTCCGCTGCTCCACAGGAGGAAGATGTGGCAATCTGCTTCCATAAAGATTACAGCCTTGGAAACCCTTTGGGGTGGTTCTACTCTGTCCTGTAGGGTTGCTGTGAGTCAGAATCTACTAGATTGCACGAAAACCCATTGCTGTCGAATTGAGAACATAAGCACTTTATTACGCAAGAGGTTAAAATTAGTGTACCACTGCAATTTTGGAACATAGATGATGCCACCGGTCATCACTTTGGGAATCACTTTGGGGCTGGGGAATGTTTACAGGGCCATTCCAGGAAGCCAGGACAGACTCTTGAACACAAACTCCCCGACTACTCTCTTACGCTCATAATCATTCAGATGTCTTGGTCCCGCTAGTAAAGTGTAATTGCATATGCTGATCTCTATGAAAAATTAGAGTAGGTGTCAGAATCCTCCTTTAGGAATACAGAAATTGGTTTGTCTGGTTTAAAGTGATATTCTGTTTTTGGCAGGGGGGAGGTTAGTGAAAGATGATGCTGTGATGCTGATAACTAAGGATGATTTGAGTACTGACGTTTTTAGAATATGATAGTTTCTCTGTTGGGAAGGAACTCACAGTTACCTTGACAATAAATCAAATTACAGATGGAAAGGAATGAATTATGACTTTTTTTTTCAAATGTTTTAATGAAATTTTCCTTGTGATGGCAAATAATCTTAAATTATGTGATCAACTCAGTTTTGTATTTTAGGATTGGTACCCTGAATGAGAGGGGCCCTGGTGGTGCAGTAGTTAAAATGCTCAACTGCTAACCAAAAGGCAAGCAGTTCGAACCCACCAGCAGCTCCGTGGGAGAATGATACGGCAGACAGCCTTGAAAACCTTACGGGGCAGTTCTACTCTGTCCTGTAGGGTCACTGTGAGTCGGAATCGACTCAACGGCAATGGGGTTTTTTGTTTTTTTTTTTTTTGGTGACCCTAAATGAACTATATTGATGAACTAATTAGGATGTTTTGAAAATCGCATGTGTTTAGAGATGGACACTTATCTGTATACGTGCATAAAATTAACATTATATATATAATGTATAAGAGGGACTGAATTAGTGTATGGTGAGTATGTATATCTATGGATATGTGTGTGTACATATATATAAAATCTTTCTCAAACACAAATTCAATACATGGCAAGATAATTCACTTTTGAGTGAAATAACATGCAACATTATATTTTTTAATTTTCTCAAATGAATTAAACAATAAAGTTTAATCATAAGTTACAAAAAATAAAAAGCTGTATTTTTAAAAAGTTACTGACTTCCCTTTACTTGCTGTAATTAACTAAGTACATTTTTCAACCATGCGGTTTTGTACCTTGGTACGCAGTATTTCTAAGACAGTAAGCTGCTGCCTTTGTCTCAAGTTTCAGTGTAAACGTTGTTCCAAATGTTTGCCACCTTCTTATTTCATATTCTTCCCCACTGTACTTGGCTGTAATTTTCTTTTCTTTCAACTGTCACTGACTGCTTTGGTGGTGATAGAATTAATTTTATTCAGTAGGAGTAATTTCTTGTCCTGATCATTTTATTGGTTGATTATTCCACTTAGCACACATTTCACAGTTTTGTTCCTTGCTGCCAGATAATTACTTTTTATTTATCTGAAATGAATTCTTTTTACTTTTAGTACACCTTCTTTTCAAATACATATTAAAATAAGGCCTCCAAATATCCATGTAACAAGAAAGCACCAAAAATTTTATTTGGGGGAATGTATATTAACAAGATGTTGTATTTAATTATTTTGAAATTTTGTGACAACAGTTGTTTCTCAAATCCCTAATAGATATTTCTGGAAATTTAAACTGTATGTTTATGTGAATGAATGGATGGATGGATGGATGGATGGATGGAAAGATAGGGAGAGAAGGAGGGAGGGGTATATATAAATAGATATTAGACATATCTGTTATTTAAACATGCTATAAATCATTTCTATAGACAAATCTATATATATATATATCTATGCATATACATTTGAATAGTTCTATATAACTATACTACACACACACACACACACGTTGTGTGTGTGATTGGTGTTATCCAAAAATATTAATAGGTTTTTACCTACGTCTACAGACTATTCAGAATTGACTCAACAACAATGGGTTTGGTTTTTTTTTTGGTTTATAGACTATTAACCTATAGTGAAGGAACCTTTTTGATTTGTCATTCCTAAACAATGCTAGGATTATGTTTCAACCAGTGTAAGAGTAAGTCATAAGAATTATAGTACAGCTTATCTTAAATTATGTCATAGAACATGCAGCTAGTCAAAGGAGCCTGGTCAAACTAATTTGGCAGTCGGCCGCCTACTGTATCCCCCCAGAGAGCAGCATAGCACCTTATGTATTAAAGACTCTGAGGACTCCTGAAGTACAGAATATTGTTTAACTTGTGTAAAGCAACATTTTCATATTTGGTTACAGAACAACTTTTTCTCATCTATAAGCATTTCAAAGACCAACGTTCCATGGTACACCAAAAACACAATACAATATTTTAATATATATAAAAGAAGTTCCACGATAATAGTTTTAGAAATGGTACTCTAGAAGAAAATTACAAAGAGTAAAATAATTCTAGAACTCTCTGTCTATATATTTTATAAACATACCCATAAAAACTCATTGCCGTTGATTCCGACTCATAGTGACCCTATAAGGACAGAGTAGAACTGCCCCATAGGGTTTCCAAGGAGCAGCTAGTGGATTCAAACTGCTGACCTTTTGGTTAGCAGCCAAGCTCTTAACCACTGTGCCACCAGGGCTCCTTATAAACATAATAAGAATGCACAGAAAAAAAACTTCATTTATGTAACAGAAGACACACTGGCCCAGGGAACCAACAACATCTAGACCAGCAGTTATAGTTACTTTTGTTTTGTTTTTTAATGATGAGGAAAGAGATCAGGATGCTGGTTGTATTACATATACTAATGTTTATATGTATATGTCCCCTGGTCCAAGCATGGACATGATATTCCCAAACATAAAATATGGGAGCTACTGTCCATGGATTAATTGCAGGTTTTGTGAATTATACAGTCCCTGAAATTTATGAAAGTAGAAGCCTGCATGATTATTTTGCTTTCACTCTCTGCAAGATGATTCAAGGTTTTCAAAACTGGAGTCATATCTTAAATTCCTTTTCTCTCCTTTGCTCCCTCTCAATCTATACATACTTTCTCCTTCTGAACAGGGAGAGAAAGGATAATAATAATAGCCATTCCTTTTATACCACATAATTTTTTGACCAACACCAAAACTGTTAAAATGTAGTTCTTAGAAATGGTGTTTTGACACTACAAAGACATGTATAGCAAACAGGTGTGTGTTTGGGGTTGCACTTCACTATTTGCTTATATTTCACAGAAGAGGCAATTACACAGATACGTATCAGATTCAAAAAGTGAGAAGCCAAATGATTTTTAAAACATACACAGAGCTTCCCATGGCAGGGGCTTGTTCCTGTGGTCTCTCAGAGGCTCTGCATTTTCAAAGCTTAGAGAAACCAAATGCCTGTTTGGAAAAGGTTTTTTTTCCCTTTCCCTTGCTGATTTCATTACTGTTGCTATGGTGAAGAAGTGAATGTTGCATGACGCTGCTGGAAAAGTCAA
This sequence comes from Trichechus manatus latirostris, assembly GCF_000243295.1. NCBI lineage: Eukaryota > Metazoa > Chordata > Mammalia > Sirenia > Trichechidae > Trichechus > Trichechus manatus. Next base: position 19,610,462 of record NW_004443968.1, read on the forward strand.
CACTGACGTTTTTCGGTACAGCAAATAGTCCACCTCATTGCTTGTTTTTTATTAGTGGAGGATTGCTAAAAAAATGTCAGCTCTAATACTAAAAAGGAAGTGTTCTTTGTCCAAGCTACTTTGGTATATAAAAGTTTTGTGAAGGTGTACCTAAACACCTCCTTCCTAATAATAGTAAAGAGAATGAAATACATATACTTTGTGTAAACTGAGGAAGAAGAAAACATAGTTTGTAAACTCTTAGGGATTATTTATATTATTGGGATTTTTTTTCTTGGAAATGTCTGTTTCGCTGTTTTAAAATCTGTTTTTTATCACTGAGTCATTCGGTTGTTATACAGCACTGCCCCATTCATGTCCGAGCCCTGAGAAGAGAGAAGTGCTGATTTCATTTTGTATCACTCCTGAGACATTGTTCTCTCCTCAGCGATAGACGCCCAGTTACCAAGTCAGATATCAGGGATACACTTAGTATGTTTTAGCATTAACATACAGTTCTAGATTCATCTGATCATGAGGAAGGGGACAGTTAACCAAAAACAAGGTTCCAGACTCACTTTGTTAAGTAAAAGAAACCATTTTTAAAGACTTGTAAATAATATATATGTCAGTTGAAGTATTCTGAATTTTATTGTTATTAAGTAAATAATTAAGATTTTATATGAGAAAAGTACTTTGCCCAATTTATGAGTTTTAGCAAATGAAGAAGGACTAAGGAGTAAAAGAATTTAGAAGAGAAAAGAAAATATCTCTCAGGTATTTAAAAATGCCCATCTCTGGTATTTGGTGATATCCGTGGAGTGACTGCAGACTGATATTCCATTATTAAGTGGAAATATGGCTGTCTTTGACAATGTGCTTTTGATGTTGAAATCTCTGATGGGTTTTAATGAAAGCTGTAAAATAAATGCACATTTCCACCTTTGAATCCACTGCTGGCAGATTTACTGGTCTCATTTTCTTGCGTTAAGAACGTGGTTTATGTGAATGGCTGATATGTTGTGTCTACTTTTTTCTTTTTTCTTTTTTTGCCTGTAGTGGCACATCTACTGATGAAATGTGCAACTTATACATTATGTATTACATGGAAGCCAAGCATGCTGTTTCATTTATGACCTGTACACAGAATGTAGCCCCGGACATGTTCAGAACCATACCACGAGAGGCCAATATTCCAATTCCTGTGAAGTCTGATGTGATTATGACCCATGGCCATCACAAAGGTAAAACTGGTGTTTAATTTAAAGTAGCATATCATTTTGTATTTCATTTACTTACTTATGTATTTTACTTGACTGTATGATTAATATTTCAAATCATCTTTATTCCTTTCTTATCTCAATCACCTGTACACACATACTCTTATTCCCTTTTTTCTCTTTTTTGTATCCTATCTTCCCTTTCTGGTGTACTCCCATCGAAACAGTGAACGAGAAAAATTTCAGTCAATGTTCAAAAGGATTAGTTTTGGGACCAACACCATAAATGTAGACTTTTCATCATTTAATTCATGTTTTCAAGTTTTCCCGTCTCATTCCTCCCGTAACCAGTAATGACCTATGCAATTTATGAATTTATGTACCATGTTCTAAAGAGCGTTACAGTTTGCGAAGGAAAATGGTTATCATTTCCAACCATACCTTAAATTATCTGTTTAATGGGCTCCTTCAAGCAAAGAACAATTCTTGATTTATGAGGCCTGTTTTGGCCTTTTGGGTCTCACTCTCAAAATTGTTCATCTACAAAATGGTCTTACTGACTGTCTTTCTTTAGCTTAAAGTTGCAAAACCTGAGCCTTGTTTTATTGAATAAAGTATGTTGGTTCTTTGCTGATTTTTACAAGTTCAATCTTAAAATGCCAAAGAAGCTTCTCATTTCTTTCCAGTGGAGATTTTATGAGAGAAATTAGCATAGCAATAAGGTCAGTTATTAGAATAAATAAATTTATAGAATATGCCTTAAAATGTTATTAAAACATCCTTGAATATTGCTAAATTCAATTAAAAAATAAATATCAGCAGCTTCGTTCAGGCCTTTTAAAATTATATATCATATATATGTGTGTGTATATATATGTATATATAAAATATTATATATGTATATATAAAATATTATATATAT
>NW_004443968.1:19612682-19639108 GCF_000243295.1 Trichechus manatus latirostris
AAATATTATATATATATGTACTCCAGAGCCCTGGTGGTGCAGTGGTTAAGAGATTAGTAGTTCGAATCCACCAGCCGCTCCTTGGAAACTCTATGGGGCAGTTCTGCTCTGTCCTGTAGGGTCCCTATGAGTCAGAATCAACTCACTGGCAGTGGGTATATGCATATTACTCAAAGGGTAGTTGACCTAGTTATTAAGTCAGAAATCTGGTAATTGGTGGTTATACTGTTTTGTGTATGTGTGTGTGCATTAGAGTATTCTAGCATATAAATTCTTGAAACTTTTGTTTTTATGAAACAAGATCCTGAATAATATTTTTATGTTGATGGCATATTTCCAATAAGCTATTTAAAGTGTGTAATATATACTGCAAATTTATGCTCAGCTTCTTTGTTCCTTTACAGAAACAGAGAACAAAGATAAGCCTTCTTTACCACAGCAACCAAAACGGGAAGAGGAGGAAGTATTAGACCAGGGTATGTATGCTTATTTCTGTAACTAGGCCTATAAAATCATTCATTATCCAAATAGGCTATCAAATCATAAAGTTATTGAGATATTTTAGATCTCTCTTTATCAGCTCCCAACACTATGAATTGCTATTTTTTATATAATGCATAATTCATAAAGAAGTGATCAATTATTGCACTTTAGCCTTGAAAGTAAAATTCATCCTTTAGATTTTTCTGTCCCTTGTTTTAATTCATTTAATGTTGTAACTTTTATGTATAGTACAAAAAGTTCAAATACAATGATTAGAAACTCTCAGTAGTCTGTTTTTGAAATCTAATGACCTTTACCATTTAAATATCTCTATGTTTGTATGGTTTGTTCATTAACTATATTTGAAGTTCAAGAAAAAAGAAATTAAGAATTAAACCCACATCTTGCCTCTGTAAGTCATTCTTCTCTGTCTTCAGCAAGGTAGGAGGGATTATTGTCTTGTGCATTTGTGGTTTGGTATTAAGTTGCCATCTGATGAATTAAGAAAGCATCATTCTTATTCTGTTCTATTTATTTGAAGTGGTCATGTTTGATGCTTGTATTGCATATACTGCATGTGCTAGCACTGAAAAATTACTCTCCTGAATCTTGATTTCTTGTCAGTTGTTTAGAAGATGGTGCTTTGTGTTAGGTGTTGGGATATGTGATCTTATGAAATCATTTTTTACAGATACTGTGTATTTTAAACCGTTAGTTTAACGGTAATACAGATACACTTCTACTGACCACATAAAGTATACAGGAAATAGGACATTTCTGTTAGCAACGTGTAGAAGTTTCAGATTCTTTGGACATTGTAAACTACTGTTGGATTCTCCAGCATGTCTCATATTAGGTCTAGGTCAAAGCTATCACTTTTGTAGTAATAGTTTTTTGCAAAATTAAAGAGTTCAGACTTTTGACAGGGGAAGAATGCACTCTGAAAGGAGAATAAGGTAAACTATAATCTAGAGATTTTTAAATTATAGAGTATGTTCTTTAATGTCTCATTCTAACAAAGTGGCTTTTAAAAAAAATAGCTTAAAGTTGTTTTTATTTTTGTGTTCAGTCGAAACTAGGATGATTATTTATTGGTTATTGAATATGATTTAAAAGAGCTAAATTTATCAATCCTGTGTATAGATTTATAAAGAAATCAGTACTAGCACCCTAAAACATAATATTAACAGTGTTTACTATAATTGTACTGAAATTTGGGTAGACATAAAAGGAAATCTTTTGACATTAAATTTACTGTTTGGCATGTATGTCTTTGAAATAATTTGAGTCATCTTAGAATATATTTCCAAATACCAATGTATGTAATACAGTATGAAATGAGACCACCATTTAGTAGATGCATCTTGTAAAACTATATGTTTCTATGGAAACGGAGGCTAGACTGTGTTTTTCTTTTGAAGTTAGTTGAGTTTATCAAGGGAGACATTGAAACCTCTGAAAGATGGAACTGCAGAGGTTTTGTTATTGATACTACAATGCAACCGTAAATGTTAATCTGTTCTTTCCAGATAGTAGGATTTAGAGGGTGTTACATATGGATACAAATCAAATTATTTAAAATAGTTATATTTTGCCATTCGTTTACACTTCATTTTTTTATAACGTATACATTCAGAGGTTTAAATATACCCAAACCCTTATTGGTGCCAAGAAGAATTCTATAGAGACACATAAGAAATTATTTTCCTATAGTTTTTGGTTTCCTCTACTTATGAATGAAAATGCAATGATTTAACTTGGGAAAGAAACAAAGCATTATTCAGACTCAATAGAAAACAGGCTATGATATTCATATGTTGGAATTAATGGTGCCATCCAAATATCACCTCTAGATTATGTGGAGACAGATACCTCACGAAAAACTGTTCCAGTGGCCAGCCATAGTCTGTGTATTATCCTACTGGTCTCTGGGCACCACTGGCCTAGAATTTAAAGAGAAATACAGAAATATTCCAAGTGCATGTTTGTACATATAATTCATTTGATTTGCTAATGACCTCAGTCTATCACCTTATAATACACAGGCCAAATCTACCCATTACTGAGAGAGTGTTTTTTCATATAGATATTTGTTTGCACAAACATCTATTTGTAGATCTTCCCTGGGGAGTCAAGTCAACCAAGTAGCTAATAGAAAGGCTCTAATTATTCAAATCAATTATGTCATATATGCTAATTTTTTAAGCAAGCCCTCAAACTCAACCCTTCACCTCATTTTGGTTTCTGGCCAAAACAATTTGTGTTCAAGTACTTCTCCTGTTTAGACTGATTCTTTTAATATTTTCTATCCCCAATAAATAAAAGTTCTTGTATCATTTCATTTGCGCTAGCCACAAGTTAATAGACAGCATCTGTGTTGGTCACACCAAACCTGTTGCCATCAAGTTGATTCCGACTCGTAGTGACCTTATAGAACAGAGTAGAACTGCCCCATAAAGTTTCCAAGGAGAGCCTGGTGGACTCAAATGGCCGACCTTTTGATTAGCAGCCGTAACACTGAACCACTACGCCACCAGTGTTTCACAGAAGATGCCAAATCCCCATGGGAAACAGACAGTTGGAAGGCAAGAAGGAAAGACAAAACGTCAGAGTACAGGTACTCAGAGGCAAACTGGTCCTGTCAGTGGTTGAATGATACAGATAGTTCTATCTGGGTAATATAAACACTGACTTCTTTTTTCACTTCTTTTCTTAGTATGTTGGAAAACAGGAAGATTAAGGTCAAGGCCTGTGTTGGAAAGAAGGGACTACCTTTATTAAGTTAGTTAAAAAAGAGCGAGAGAGACAGAAAGACAGACAAAGAGAGCAATTCTCTTATTACATAGACTGAAAAAACAGAAATACAGCTTTGCCACAGATGGTCAAAAAGTGGTGGTAGTTATCTCCAACGAGGAGAAAAAACATCAAAGCAATCCAATGGTCTTTTAAACACGGGTTTAACATGGTTTTATCTAATATTCTATTTCTCAAATAAAAAAATACTTTATTTCCTTTGAAATTCTTATCACTATAATTGCTGGCTGTGTTGTTTTGTTCATCTTGATTAGAAATTAACTAGAGTTTGAAAGAGAACTTTGAGTTGTTTCAATCAATGTAGTGTCATCCCAGCCTGTGCTTAACTCGCAAACACACTAACCTACGGTGTCATCTTTGTCCACATGTGCTCTCTCTATTACAGAGTTTGGTGTAAGGCAAATCTCAGACGCTATCCCAAAAGATAAAATTACAGAGAGACCAAAAGAACCTTATTATATGACAGTTTTACCTATCAGGTTATCGTGTATCATGCAACAATGGGAAACATTTTAATGAGACTTTAGATTAAGTCTACAGGGATTTTTAAAAATAATCCTTATTTGGACTAATTTTTTAAATAATATTCATTCATTATAGAAGATATGGAAATTATATTTTAAAAAAAGTATGAAAAGCAAATAAAAATCATCCATAATCCCCAAAACCGTGGATGAATATGTGTATGTGTGCATGTGAACTATACATATTATACACATATATACATAGGCACAATTTTTTAATAGTATTTGGATCATAGTGTATGCGGTTTTGTATCCTCTTTTTTTAAACATTATATCTTGACTATTTCCTTCAACTATAAAAATTATTGGAAAGTATGATTTTTATGGCTGCATAATATGTGTATATTATTTTCTGTACTGCTTTGGAAATGTCCCATTTGTATATAGATGAACTTACCTGTGAATGAGTTATTTCTGTCCCTGTGCAGGAAAACACTAATGGATATTCAAAACAAAGTGAATTGAAGAAGTACCTATGTATGTAATAAGTATAATAAATAAACAATAAAACCGAATTAGACAGTGATTTGTAGTGGAGGAAATGAATTATAGGAGACAATATGGAATGAGGAGGGTAGTGGTGAGGTTTTCTAGGGCAGACATGCACGCGTACACACACATATACACACATCCTTCCGTTATATATTATGGTTGGCGCTGTTAAAAATACTCAAAAGAAACTGAAACATAAGGTATATTCTGAGCAGTTATTCTATATACATATAGGGAGACCATTCTGATTTCAAAAAAATAAGCAAAGGACTCGAAGTATGCTAGTTACAATAAAGCTTATAAAGAGAAGAGGAGGGAGAAGAATAGATCAACCATTGGCTAATCTTAACATGATGGATTGAACCCTGTCCTTCCCTTTTTACTGAAATCAACTGATATCAGGTCACTAGGTATCCTCTCTGGCCTTCAACCCACCTGCAGCCATGATACCTTTTGAAATTTAAATTTAAGTAAGCCTGGCTTTGAACAGGAAAGAAAAGATTGGCAAGTTAGGGTGAAAAAAAGCCACTAGCAGTATTAATTTTGGGTCAGGAATTATTTTACGATTAATATTTGATTTTATGGGAGGAAAAACCTTAAAATTAAATGTCTTTTATTTTTCTTTTTGACAGCACTTTACAGAAACTAAAGCGTGTTTTGAAAGTTCTCATTATGTCTTACGCATTATAGTTTCTTATATATGTTTATTATACTAAATGTACAACCTGAACTTTCTATCAGCATTGTTTAGTCAAGGAATAGGGGCTAAAACTAAGAAACTTAGAGGCTGTACTCTAGTAAGAATCTACACAGCTACATCTAGTTTTGAATTACAGTGTTTCATTCCTTTAAATGTCAAAGTATATATACAATGTTGAAATTTATGTTAATTGTGTTTGGAAGATTCAATATATTTAAAAAATTCAAGGTAGAATTGAAATTGAAAATTGACAATACCAGTATGTCCTTGTTATTGCACATTATGCTCTGGACACAGCATTTCTTTTGTTACAGAAAGAGCCTTTAACATGTTTTATTCAGTTAACTCCAAACTCTTCTCATTGTAGTCTTTGTGCCCTCATATAATCAATCTTTCTACTCAAAGGTCAGCATGAGCTAGTATATTCCCAAGACAGGGAGAATATGACAAAAATACAATTTGTAGAGGGAAAACACCCCATGACCCCTGATAGATAAAGGTCTTCAGACACCTTCTGCACCACAGAATAATTTCACAGTGGTTTTATGCTAACAAAAATGAATTACCATTGGCATGTTTTATCAAATAAGCAGAATCAAAGAAAAAGGTTGCACATTAAAAAGACAGTAGCCTACTGTAAAAACTTGTTAAAGTAACAGTTTGTAAGCCATTAATGGAAGAAATGATACAAAGACTGAGCTTAGTAGCTGAAATTTACATTTCTTTGCCATGTTCAAAACAGGACACTCTCTTGACCTTCTAATAAAGTACAAATGACTTTAGTAGCATCTCTTTAGCTAATTCCAAGCATTCTCAATTCCACTTAGCTGTTTTAAAGAAGATACAATTCTTGTTTGTACTCCCATTCACTAAAAATCTATTGGTTTATTATGATTTATGAGCAGCACACCAGTCTTTTTTTATTGAACTCATCTATCAAACACAATTCTAAATACCCCCCAAGGCTCTGGGAAGCTGACTGGACAGTTGTTTTGAATTGGTTTCATTGTAACAGAATAGACAGATGTGAATGATTATCTGTCACACGGTTGGGCTTTCAGGTATAGATCTGTGTGCGTGGTAGTTGCAAACGCTATCATCTCCCACTTTGTCCTCTTTATATTTGTCTCATTTGCTTAAAAAAGATAAAAGAAAGCCTCTATCTGAATGTTTTCCAGTCAGATGAGTCTTAAAAGGAAAAAAGATAATAAAGTTGACTTCCTCTTTGATCCTTGAGCTGGTGATCATGGTCGTGTGTTTTACTTCTCTGAGGTTAACAGGATAAATGTTCTAGGTTAGTAATAAGTAAACAGTCAATAATCCAAATCAACTTTTACCAGAAGGGAAAGTCAATTATGACTGAGTCATAAAACAAAATACTAATATATAAAAAGGAGTGATCTTATTTTTCCGTTCCTCATATCCCTCACATTAATCAGTTGCTTTGCGTGATTCTAGTCTCATTAGATTGGGTACTTGGCATATTTTGTTAGTAGTTAAACTGCTGATGAACATCCTGTTTACTCGCCATGTATCATAGAAATCACATAGCAATAAGCAATAACGAGAGCTGTTTGTTTTAACAAGGTAATGAAATACTAGTGATTTGTGTGGGAAATGGGAATTTATATTCTGAAGTGTTACCCAGAGGTTCTTGATCATTTTAAAAATAAAAGGGCCTACCTCAGTTAAGGTTTTACACTGTCTGAAGGTATAGATAATTATTTTTGAATCCAATAATCTTGATTTTTTTTTTTAATTAAAAAATAAAAAACCTCTAGGGTAGTTTTTCAATGTATGTTTCCATCCATTTTAATTCATTCCCACCATATTCCTGAAAGTAAATCAAAAATTTCCATGCTGAGGGTAGGAAATAGTGAGTTGTCCTTGCCAAACAGAAAATTGCCCACTTGAGCTGTGAAAGTAGCTAATGCGAGGACACAACTTTCAGACTTGAAGTTTAATTGGTAGTGTTTTAGGTTCTCATGTATTATGCTGCTTTCCTTTTCCCAACACATTAGTTGCTACTGCAGTTGCATTTTCTAAATACCAAACCCAAATACCAAACTCAGCCAAATTACTTAAAACACAGAGAGCACTTCTGCATTTCATAAGATAAGAATCAAAGTTTAAGGAGGAAATAAGAAATGGGAGTTCACTGCATCGTAAAATCATGGAATTTTTTTTTTTTAAATTGCTACTGATACAAGAACAAGGGGTGGTGTTTATAAACAAATTATTGTTTATTCCAGAATCATTTATTGAGTATAAGCTATGTGAAGGAACTATACTAGCCACTGGAAGTATGACAGTATAAGAAATGAGAGGTTTTTATTTTTTATATAAAATCACCTTTAAATCTTGCCACTTGTCCCTTTCATAGACAATTTAAATATACAAAAAAAAAGTTTTTAGAAAATTTTGTAGAATTTGATCATACATATGTAAGGTATACTGCCAGTGGTAAGTAAGAACTATTGAAGAGAACAAAAAACTCAAAAAACTCAACTCTTCTACTTTTTATACCAAATAAAACCTGTCATTATTCTTTAAGCCAGTTTTTGCAAATCATTATGGTATTTACGAATTGACTGGATATGAGCTTCTTGGGTTATAATATGGAGCAGACAGGCCAGAATAGGACTAAGACGAACTTGTTCATATTCTGTCTCTAAACACCTGAGGTCAGAAGACAGTTACTTTAAAAAGAGAAAAAATTGAGTATAGTAAAATTGACATGTCTGAGGTGAATTCACAGGAAATAATTTATTGGCCATTACAGTAAAAAGAGGGGAACTTGGATCCAGTATAATGATCAGTTCAGAAGGTAGATCCCTTGGTCAGGCTGTCTTTTTAGAATCCCAGTTCAACTTCATACCAGCTGTGTGACCATAGGGTTAGTACTATAGTTTGTTTCCTCATCCATAAAATGAGAACAATAATAATACCTATTTCATAGAGATTAAATGTGTTAAATTTTATAAAGCACTCAGCAGAGTGGGTAATTCTAAGCTCTGAAAAACATGAGCTGCTATTATTATTATTTATAGTTAATAAAGTACTTACATATATGTTACCTCTGTAAACAATAGGTAAGTTGACCATACATCCTAGTTTTTCCAGGACTGTTGCTGTTTATGCCTACTGTAATTATTAATAATACCCCTTTCTTTTTCAAAGTGTCCCAGGTTGGGAAATAAATTATATGGTCACCTTAGCAGTGGGCTCCAGAATAGAATGAAGAACACCACCCAGAAATATATAGGTTGCCAGAGCTGAGGAAAAGGTAGATGTGAGATTTAACCCAGGAGCGTCCAGGGTTTTTTTTTGTTTGTTTGTTTTTACAAGGCAGTTCCTTACAGTTTTTTCCAGTTGCCATCAAGCCGACTCTGACGCGTGGAGATCCATGTGTGTCAGAGTAGAACTGTGTTCCATAGGGTTTTCAATGGCTGATTTTTCAGAAGTAGATTGCCAGGTCTTTCTTCTGAGACACCTGCAGGTGGACTTGAATCACCAACCTTTTGATCAGCAGCTGAGCACATTAATGGTTTGCAAAACTCAGGGACTCCTTTCAGTTAGAGCAGTTTTATTACCATCCAGACAGATTTTGACATTCAAGGGGGGAGGAATGTCTGTTCCAAGGGAGGAGGTGAGGAATCTCTCAGCATGCCAGTCAGGATGATGAGAACCCCAAATGAGGAGTGGTGATAGGACAAAGAGGATGTTGACAAGTCTGTACAGATTGGACTTCGTCATTCACTGGATAAGTAAGGTGAGAGAGGAACGAATTTGATTTTCTGGATTGATTTACCCAAAATTTGATGTTGTCACTGAGAGAGATTTTTAAAAAGATATAAACTATGAGAAGATTAAGTGCTCAGTTTTAGACATGTTGAGTTCAAAATGCCTGTGAGACAGACATCCAAGTGGAAATTCCCAGGAGGCAGTTCTCGATATCACGTTGGTGCTAGGGGAGCTCCAGATTTGGGAGTCATTTGCCTGGAGATAGTGGTTTAAGCCTTGTAAGCAGCTGAGATTACTTGGCGGGAAGAGGCCTTAGCCAGGGAAGAAAAGTGTGCCAGGGATAGACCTCAGGAAACACCAATATTTTTATGAGTTGGGTGGAAGAAGAGGAAGCAAAGATGGAGAAGATCTGGAGCTATAAGGAGAGAGTTCCTGAAAGGGACTTTCAACAGTGCCGACCAAGTAGGTGAAGATGAAGAGTGTTGGCTTTGGCAGTTAGGAGCTCTTAAACAACTATGCAGAAGCCATAATAGTGGTGAAGTAGGAAGTGGAAGCACATGCCTGGTATTGGGGAAGGAAAAGGAAGTGAGGAAGGATGATACGGCAGGTAGCCCTGTACTGTGCAATAGAGTACCCACTAGCTACATATGGTAATTTAAGTTAGAATATAAATAAGTTAAACTAAAAAATTAGGTTCCTCAGCCACACTAGCTATATTACAAGTGTTCATAGCCACATGCTAGTGGCTGTCACATTGGACAGTGCAGATACAGAATATTTCCGCTATCACAGGAATTTCTGTTGGACAGGGCTGGAACTTGTTAAGGAAAGGGGAAAGATGGAGAAGCTCAAAAGGAATACAGTATCAGAGGAGGGTCTCTCCCACCCTCTACCACCACCCAAAATAAGCCCAAAGTGAGTGTATGTATAGCCTGGGAGTTGCTGCCCAAGCCAGCAAAGAGAGCAGGTAAGAAAGGCTCTAGGGGACACTGAAAGTACTACTGGCATGTAGAACACTAGAGTAAGGACAGTTCTTTCTTGAAAAAACAGAGTAAAAAGGATGAAAGTACGGATACAGCCTCCTTTGGCAAAGCCAGGAATCAATTAATCAAATAGCAGCCATGCTAACTTTTTTGAGAAAATAACCAAAAAAATCAAACGCATTACTGTCAACTGTGACTCATAGTGACCCTATGGGACAGAGTAGAACTGCCCCATAGGTTTCAAACACTGTAAGCTTTACAGAAGCAGACTGTCACATCTGCCTCCCATGGAGCGGCTGGTGAGTTCGAACTGCTGACCTTTTGGTTAGCAGCTGGGTGCTTAACCACTGCACCACCAGGACTCCTTGTTGAGAAAACAAAGGGCTGTAAATTTCAAGGGGGCTTCTGAGAACAGTGGCAGTTTCCATTATGAAAAATACCAATACTTGACTAGAGTTTGTCTTTTCAGTTAGTAATTATAATAGCTTTCATTTAGTGATACCTGTTTTATGATGTACACTGGACTAGGTTTTTTACATTAACTGTCTCCTTTAAGGAGCCCTGGTGGCACAGTGGTTAAGAGCTCAGCTGCTAATGAGAAGACTGGCAGTTGGAACCCACCAGCTGCTCCGTGGGAGGAAGATGTGGCAGTCTGCTTCCATAAAACTTACAGCCTTGGAAACCCCATGGGGCAGTTCTACCCTGTCCTATAGGGTCACTATGAATCAGAATCGACTTGATGGCAATGAGTTTGTTTTTATCTTCTTTAAATCCACAAAATAATTCAGAAAGGTAGTCGTCATTATCTTTAAAAGGTTAAGTAACTTGCTTAAATGTACAAAATAGCTACTGTCAGGGCTGGATTCAAACAGTAGTGTGACATAAAGTCAAAAAAATCACACAACTGCAATGCGTGATAAATACAGTGCAATAAAGGACGTCGTAGGGAAAGACCAGCATGTTGTAGGTGCATATAGCAATAAACTTGAATTTCAGAGAAGGCTTCTGCAATGTGGTGACACTTAAGAAAGACCTGAAGGCTGGGGAGCTAGTCAGTTACTAGGGAGAGAGTGTCCCAGGCAGAAGAAACATCTCCTTAGAGATGACATTCAAAAGACTGAAAGTCCAGTATGGCTGGAGCATAAACTGAAAAGAAAGAAGGGAGTGTTGAGAGATGAGACTAGGATAGGGACAACCTAACCTCCATTTATATTCTACTTCCTCCATTAAACTCAAAGTTAGATATATTTCCTAATAAAGGTCTTAATATGACTCAAAAAAATGATTAACATTTCAAGGTTTATATACCCAGTACACCAGAAGAGAAAAAAGCCTTGCAGGCTTGTGCACTAGGATGTATGAGAGAGCCATCTAGTGGTCTCTTTCGCATGTAATGAGATGCAACTCTGAATCTAGGTTCTTAAAAGGCCAGTGCAACCTAGCTACTTTCAGGCCTATCACATGGGTTTTAAAAATGTTTCCTTTCCCAACTCATTGATAATTTCAAAGGAACCAGATTTCCCTGCATTTGATATTTTATCATAACTTTTAGATTTTTCACCAAAAACCTAAAAGATTAGGCATAGCTCTACGCCTGCATTCTCAACAGATTTGGTTTTTTGGTTTTTAATGACATTGATTCAAGTTTGAGAATCTGCCCCTGAAATAATTGTGAATTTTATTCTCTATAAAATGTTTCATTGTACAACAGCATATTAACTGTTTATATTTAGCCCATGTCTGGGGCAGAAGAATTTAGCCGTAATGGATTGATTGTTCTGTGAGGCAGAATGCCACCGTGGCCTAACAGACTTGGTTGAGTTGTGATTTGCTTTGTTCATTTTACTGAGATTGGCCCTATTACTTGGTAATTATTTTCTGATTGAAGATTTCACCTGGGATAGGCTGCTTCTGCAGGCAAGAATTGGAGACCTACTTTGAGTCATTAAACCAAGACTGTTTGGAAACATGAGAGGATCTCTTAGCATCATTTTGGAAAGACTTTCTGTCCCCTTGCACCATTTTCTTAACAATATATTCTTTAGTGGAATGTATCATGGCTAAACCAGTTATCATTTTTATGTCCTAATGGTCATGAAAAATGATTTTGTAAATGTTATCTGATGATGCTGTAAATGTAATTAAAACTTAAGCAGTTGAACTCCGTAGTCATAAGTAGTTTCTTCATTAGCATTTAGAATATGATGAGGAAAAGGAAGAGCTGTGGGTTACCTTTGGGTTTGGCTTAGGAAAGCAGGTTTGTGTGTGTGTGTGTGTATATGTATTCACACAGTTAATACATTTTTAATGTGTTTGAAGCTGTAGATGTAGGTGATAAGGATAAAAATGCTTCATGAACTTTCTGGAGTCATATTTTGTATCTGTCATAGTATGTTATAAGTAATTTGTTTGCATGGAATTCGATTATTATATCTAAATTTACTCCTAAGTACAGGAAGGCATGAAATACATTTTAATGATGGGTCATTCCAGTAATAAATTAGTTTGTTAAAATCTTCTCTTTTGTTTGAAACTGATTTAAAAATGTTGTTTTTTCACAAAATAATTTTTCTACAATGTGCTCATTTCTTGTTTTAAAAGGAACAGCTGAAGGTATTTAAAGTAGCACTGCCAACAAAATAATAATAATAATAAAACTTCAATTTCCCAACTGCCGTGCGAATGCATATATGTTAGACTTCGTGTGTTTTATGGCACCTGCTCAAAAATATGTATTTAATCTCTTGCAGATTAGACTTTAAAAGCTTTTCAAAGACAACTAAGCGTTTGCCTGTGAAGATAGCTATTACCTGAAGTAGCTGTTGATAATATTTTATTTTAGAAACCTTATGAACCCTAACTTCCAAATCAGTCCATCTATACTGTGGAAAACATTTATTGAAACTTGTACAATCATATATGCATTATTATGTTTCTATTAATATGTTAGTAGAGGTTATATAGTGTTTTGGGCTCGTGAAATAACAGAAAGAAGTAGGTTGTATATAAAATGAAATATGAAAGCATATAACTCCTTTATTGTTCTAGAAAATCATCTCTTTTTTCCATGCCTGAAAGTTTGGGAATATCCTGCTCATTCACTTACTGTGAAGAATCGGGAGCTATTACTTGTAAGGCACAACATTGTGTAAACCTTGCTATTTTACCAACCCCCACTCCTTTATCTTTTCTCTTGTTTTCACAGGTGATTTCTATTCACTTCTTTCCAAGCTGCTAGGAGAAAGGGAAGATGTTGTTCATGTGCATAAATATAATCCTACAGAAAAGGCAGAATCAGAGTCAGACCTGGTAGCCGAGATTGCAAACGTAGTCCAAAAGAAGGACCTGGGTCGGTCTGATGCCAGAGAGGGTGCAGAACGTGAGGAGAGGGGCAATACTATTCTTGTCAGAGACAGAATCCACAAATTCCACAGACTAGAATCTACTCTGAGTCCAGCAGAGAACAGAGTTTTCTCATTACAGCAACCCCTACCTGGTGAAGGCTCCCGGGAACCAGAACACACAGGAGGTGCGTTTAGGGCTTCTTTTACTGAATAAAATGCTAAGGGCTACAGTCCACATTAGCAAAATCTGAAGGGAATAAAAATTAATGGATGAAAAAAATTATCAATAAAAAGGACTTAGTAAAAAATGTTACTCAGATTTGGGTTATTTATCAGATACCACCTTTCTTTTATGAGTTTTTTGTTCTTACTTTGGTCCAATACTACATAAATTTAGTTTCTGATCATTCAGTGAGCCAGAACTACAAGGACCAAATATATTTGGGTCATTTCTGGGAGGGAGGCATATGAAATTCCGGCTAACAAATACTTATCAAATAAACATTTTCCATTTTGCTAAGTGTAATGAAATTGAAAATTAAAAACGTGATAATGTAAAGCCCCAGTGTATGAAATGTGTATACACTGCCTTAGCTTAAGGTAATTAAATTCCTCTCAAAGGAATCTTATATTTTCAACATTCTCATCAAACTGACTTGTAAAACATAACCATTTTTATGACTTTGATTTCTTAAGTTTCATTATCAATTAGTATCTTAATTGGAAAGTTGAGTAGTTATTTCTGATGGAACCTCCATCAAGTCAATAACTATCAGATTTATCTTTATTTCTAACCAGGATTGGCTTTCATAGTTAGGGGGCAACACCTTATTCCCTTCAGGTTCTGTGCCAGCAAGCTATGGATGCTTCATTTTTGTCTTTGTGTTACAGCCTCTGTGATATTGATTGTGCTTCGTATTACTCACTAATGTGGAAAGCCAGATAATGTAGCATGTGGAGATAATCTCAAAAAAAGTAACGGATATGCGTGCATGGCAGCTGTCCATGCGTGGGCCGGAGTGACACAGGCTGCCAGCTTGATGTTTTCAAATACAGTTTTGCAGGAAGCCATGAATTATTCAACACCCAGCTGATTTTTATTTATAACTGAAAAAAATTAGCATGCAGTGCCTTTGCTCACATGGAAAGTTCAAGCATTGTCCATTGAGAATTGCCTAATGGTCTCTATAAGAAGTACACTAAAACCTAGATGTTTACTACTTCATATTTAAACAAGATCAGCCCTGCTCTTACCTATTCTAAATTGATCGATTAAGACAGTGTTTCTCAAGGAGTGGTCCTTAGAATCCTTTGCATTAGAATCACCTAGGGTGCTTATGAAATACCTGGACTCTTGAATCCTACCCCAGAACAACTGAATTGGCATCTCTGGGTAAGGTGCCTAGAAATCTGCAGTTTGCCATGCTTTCTGTCCATTTTGTAAACACGCTGGAGTGTCTGTCTGAACCTTCCTACTAAGGACAGTGAATTGTAAAAGGCAGAAGAGTCTCTTTGGTTAGAATGGAATTCTGTCTTGAAGAACAGCTGTGAAATGTTAAAGTTGCAGCATGCTTTATCCCCATGACTTGTCTTTGTTATTCTTGGATGTGAAAATGTACCGTGGTCATTTATAGGTATTGTAAGTGTCAATGTAAAATTCATCATTTGACATAAGGCATTATATTCTTTGAAACCTACTTAGTTTTTCTAAGAAAGAAATGCTTAAAATACCTGGAATACATTTGCTTGCCAAATCTTCTCATACTTTACAGAGTGGTCAAAATGGCAGGGCTCAGGAGAAAGATGTTTCTCCACGATCTGTTTCAAGATGTTTCCTTTCATTTTAAATATGTGGATAAATGTCACTGAAGTAAATAGAACAATAAGTCATAGAAACATAGAGTACAAATCCTAATTATAGAAAGGAAATATGCATGTATTTCCTTTCTGAAATGATTTATTTTAATGTTATTTCACTATTCTGATTGGAAAGCTTTTTAAAAATTAAATGTAAAATGCAAAACTCATTTTTAGGTATGCTATTTCTAAAAAGCTTTTTTCTTCTCTATACTTTTTCACTGCTTACCATACATGATATCTAACATACCATATATGATATCTAACACAATGTAATGTTGTTGTTGTTACATGCCATCCAGTTGGTTCTGACTCATAGCTACCTGAAACTGTATCATTCCTTTGTGTAAGCCAGAGAAAGACCTACCTTCAGGAAGATTTTATTTTGTAAAAAAGAGTAGAATTTTATAGCATATAATGTCCTAATAAAATATATTAGTAGTCTAATTCATCTGTATTCCTCAGGGAATCGGTAGGGAGAATAAATTTGATGGATAACCTTCCACTGCTTCTCCTATACCCTTGCTTTTCTCCACGAAAAGCTGAGAATGTGGCCCTAATGGTCTGCAGGCATTAACTGTCTCCCTACATGCCTAATTTGGACCTGGAATTGTATTAGTTGCAATGAAGAAAGTAGCTTTTTATATGAGGTTATTATTGAAACAAAAATGTAAGGAAATTGTGTTGCTTAATAGCATAATCCATACTCATTTCAGATATCTTTAAGACCTTCTGGTCTTAATTTTCAAAGAAAGAAATTGAGGTCTAGAGATGTTAAACCATTTTAATGAGGTTACAGATTATTTATTATAAAAAATGTTATGTGCCACTTAAAAAATACCATTTTTAAATTTCAGGGGTATTTTTCTATATTCGAAATGCAGTTCCTACCATTACTTTGATATGTATATGAGACAGCATAATAGAGTAGAAACAAAATCTTACGTTTCTTTATTCTGGTTCCCTTGAATTTGTTGAGTAATATATTTAAAATTTATTATTTTTAAATTATAAAAATAAATTACAAATAGCTATTCTAACTGGCAGATTTGATTGGACTAGTTTATGCGAATGTAGAAGCCTGATTCAGCATATATTGCAAAATTCTGGACATCAGAAAATACAACTGCATTTATGTGACACCTCACATCAGATAACTTGGGAAGTCTTTAATTTATCATATGCTTCAGATTTTACCTCATTTTTATGGACAACTTTTATTCAGTCTCCAAATGGATTCTTTCAACATATTTTAATTATATGCTTACCTCTAAGTTCAAGTCTTACGGAATTCCCATGGTAAAGTAAGGCATTCAGTTTGCTGAATTTTCATCTCTAGAGGGGAGGAGAATAATAAAAGCAAACACATACGTAATACTTACTATGAGACAGGATAAGTGTTTACATGCATTAACTCACTCAATCTACACAACAGTCCTATTCATAAAGCCATTTTACAAAGGAAGAAACTGAGGCATAGAAAGGTTAAGTCTTATGCCCAAGGTGCCACAGCCCAAGGAGCCAGGATTCAAAGCCAAGCCAAGCAGACTTGCCCCAGAGTCTGGGTTTTTAATCACTTTGCTGTATTGCCTCTCACAAAAAAAACAAAATTAAATAGATAGATAAACTTTTTTTCCATTCATCCTGTCATCTCATTCTACAATTCTGATAACTATAGGTACAGATTTCTTTTGCTCATGCCTTCTCAATTAACATGCAAACAGTTTGACCAAGATGAAATTCCCGTTTGCAACTAAAGAAATTTAAGAGAAAAGAAGTTCTGCTAATTTTATGACTCTCTTCCTTACTTCACTCTTGTTAAATGTAACATTAGAATTCTTGTTTTCTTTCTGACTTTGGTATAAATATTTCTCCTATAATCTTAGTTAATTATAGTTATTGCTAGGACTTCTGATGAATAACAGTCCCTGACCAAAGTAAGGTGTCTTCTCACTAGAGGAGAATTTGCAAATGTAGAAAATGCAACCACCACATTTTGTTCTCATGGAAATCTTCTATTGATTGTATTAGGTTCTTTTTCGTCTTAAGATTAAATGTGAAGAACCTAAGACTGTAGTTAAGTCAGAGTTCTGGGTTTGAAATTATATAGTTCTATTAGTCATTATGTAACAGAGATAAATGAATGTCGTTTTAAAAGTTTATTAATAATTTTATGTGAAAGCAGCATTGATAACTAATATTAATCTCTTTCTTGAAAGGGTGTAATTCATTAATCCTTTTAGAGATTGATACAATTTTAATAATAATTTTTAAATTGTTTCTTAAATATATAAGACAGACTGTGAGGCTGTACATTTACCCTTATGGAATAAGAGTTTATTTATTAAAAAAAGGGTTATATGATACTTGGAAAAATACCATTTTTAAATTTCAGGAGGTTTTTTTTCATCTTTTGTAAAAGAAAATTTACATTAAGACTACCAGGATCAATAGCTAATGTATATTTACCTTGTTTTTCTAAAAATATTGTTTCCTGTAATATGTTCTCCAATTCATATTTTTAATAAGCAGTTAAACCTGAAATAATTCCATTATTTGACATCTGAATTTAGAGCAACTAACACTTGGATTTGGGAATTATTTGCCCAAGGTCATGTGTAAGAAATGTGTATTTAATTTTCAGGTTAAAAGGGTAAGTCTACAACATCAACTAGTCATATGTTGAATCATTTCTTAAATAAAGACTAAGAAGAATCTGCATTAGAATTTTTCATGATCAAAAGTGTTAAGTTTAAGTTAAAAACCCAGATATATTTTACCACTCGATTTCCTTAAAAAGGATTTGAAAATTTCTTTTATTGGGGATTACAAAAGAAGCATCCTTGGTATTGTGCCTGCTCTCTGGCCCAAGCCTGAAGCTCCTTTCCTATGAAGTGAGAAAATTACCTGGGATAACCAAAAACATTTATAAAGTTCTATGATTCATGTCAAAATAGGCAGGGATTGGAAGAACAATAAGTATTAATTCCATCTATATATATACCACTGGTCCTAAATGACAGCCTTGATTCTTGATCCTCTAATCTTAAAATAAGAGAACTGCCTTTAACTACTTAACAATGAGAAAGATAGTCACACTGGAAACAAAAACATCAATTATCTGAGCTAATGTTTACAGAAGAGAATGTGAACTCAATTTTCTTTTATTAAACAGAAGTTCTGTTTAACATGGAAACCCTGGTGGCGTAGTGGTTAAGGGCTACGGCTGCTAAACCAAAAGGTTGGCAGTTCACATCCACCAGGCGCTCCTTGGAAACCCTATGGGGCAGTTCTACTCTGTCCTGTAGGGTCGCTAAACATCAATTATCTGAGCTAATGTTTACAGAAGAGAATGTGAACTCAGTTTTCTTTCATTAAGCAGAATTTCTGTTTAACACAGAGAACTAGATCTTGAAAGTTTTGAGGTCTTGATTAGATAACCTTAATAAATGTGCAGTGATATTTTTAAATGAAACAGAAAATGAATTTACTGTACTTTTTCCAAACATCCCTGCCCCACATAAAGTAGTTCCTCTTTGCACTGACTCAGTAATAACAGAGCCAGGTTGCTCACGGTCTTAGCCCTCGACTTGTACATTCCTTGCATATCACCCTTACTGTTTTATAAATTCATGAAAAGTATATGTTGGGATAAATATGTTCTAGATATTCACACTGCTTTTCTTTCCTGCAAATTTTCAACCAATAAGATTCTTATATGTGACAAAACAAGTGTTTTTCTGATGGGTGGTAAAACCTAGCAAAAAGGCTCACAAATATTAATCAGCTCATTCTGCAGACTTTCAAGCACTTAACTCACCTAAGGGCATATGATAGTTGGGATTATTCAGAATCAGATCAGAGTTTTTACATAGTATTTCCAATATTTTATGGAACTCATATTTGACCACGGAACAGTATACATTTTTTTTTTTTTGCCGTTGAGCATTGTCTGCCAGACTATCTGTGTACTTTGATAAGCACTTAGCTTCCAGTACCTGTTGGCGGACCACTGAATAGAAGGGTGCCAGGATCCATAATATTTGTTTATTGTCTTTCAGTGAAAGTAATTAGCCAATCAGCATTTTTAAGTATCCTCAATGTCTCTAGCACTGTGCTACACAAACAGAGGTAGTACAAACAAGCTACCAGATTATAAGGGTGTTTAAATTCTAGTTGACAACATAAACAAGAGACTGCAGCATAGAGGTCAGTTTGGTGCGTTTATATTAGGCCATTACAGTGGGCCAGTCGCTGTGCGAGGCTCGGTGGCACATCAGTTAATAAGACATGATCCCTGCCCTCAAGGAATTTCACCTAGTTGTAGCGGTTTCTGGCTTTGAGAATCTGATGAAAACAGTTAAATGTCTACATTGTCATGAGGCTTGAAGTTCCTTTGGAGCCCATTCAGAAACTTCTAGGGCTGACAAAGGAATGTAGAACGATGACCCCTGAAAGGACAAGCCGTAACTGAGATGAGAGTGAAGTTCAACCTGAGATTCACAGTTTTAAAAAAATTTAAAACATTTTCTTTGGGGAATGATTTATCCGTCTGTTGATCTATCTAGACATCTGTAATTATAATACTTATACCCTATTTCCAGTTATCTTTCAAAAACACAGTTTTAATCATGTCACCCATGCTTAAAAACCTTCAGTGGATCCCAGTTGCCAGTAGCAGCAGTTTGCGACCTTTTTCCTATTATGACAAGTGTGATAGATGATGGATGGTATTCATCTGAGCAGGTCCAGTCACATCCAATGCTGAGCCTAGAATTCTTTGCAAATTCAGGCATGCCAGCTCTAACTCTGCCTCCTTCTCTCCAGCTCAAGAAGGCATATCAGAATACACGTGAGGGAGAATGATATTCTTGTGTGCTCTGATATATTTCAAAAGTAAATTATTCCTAACTTCTGTGCTTTCCTGCTACTAATAAAGTACTTGCAGCGTGCCTCAAAATTAATCACAATATAGAGTAAGACAACGTTAGATTCAGACTCCTTATGTGGTATACAATACATTTTCTAGTCTGGCTCTAAACTAGATCTCAAGGTCAGCTAATCCTTTCTCCTCCTCCCCCACTCCCACCTGACATACGCAGGTATCATTTCCAGCCTACTTAAAGACCTTGAAACATATTCTGCAATTATAAACATCCTTTTGTTCATTCTCTCAGAAATATTCTCTGCCTACTTCAGCACTGGGTGAACCCCTACTTACCCTTTTTGTGCAAACACAAATGTCTGCTTTTCTGGGCAATCTCCCACAATCTGACCTTAACCCCACCCTAGCCCAGCCCAGCCTCAGGAAGGATTATGGGGCCCTCTCCTGTGTTCCTACACCACTTGCACTGCTTTGAATCATAAGTGTTTGTTTCCTGTCTTTTCCTTATTGTATCCTGTGAGGTCATCAAAGCCAAAAAGCAGGTTTTATTGCTTTGTGTTCCCAGAATCTAGCATAGTGCCTCATGGAGAGAATGCACTCGGGGAATGTTTGTTGAAGATGCTTCAGCAAAGGTCGTTGGCAGAATGGACCTAGGCATCGTACTGATGCTGTGTTTTGTTGATTTTTATTAAAGAAAAATGTCACTGTTCAAAGGTGAAAATACTTTGAGTGAAAATGTACTTTTTCCTTTTGTATAGCTGAGAGAATTATTTTAAAGTGCTTATTATCATACCAGCACATTCTCAAGTTTTCACGAGCTGATTGTACAAGCCCTGTGCCTCCCTTTCTTCCTCCTGTCTTAATGCCTGTCTTTGAGAATTTCACTGCGTGTTGCCACATCCTCCAGAGGATGGGAAGGTGAAATGAGACTCAAGTTACTGCTTTTCTACTTCTCAGCGTCTCTGTTGAAGTGTTTGAGGGAGAAAGAAATATTGAAACTGATAAAATAGGATCCCAGGTTATCTTTATAACTATGTATCTTCAATTAGTATAGATCCTCCATACATAATTAGCTGTTGTTTTGTTTTAACTTGGTGGTATGTATCATTGTACCACTTTAGTCCTGAACATGTTTATAAAAGGGATTAACACAAACAAACCCAGGTATTTTCTGAGGTTAAATCTATTCAGATAAAAAATGAGGATAATTTGGAAATCACCACTCAGTCTGAGAGCTCTGTGGTTATTTTCCTTTCTTTCATGTTAAGAAACAGTGAAATAGAAACAGTGAAAGTGTCTTCCCATTCCCATTCTTTTAGGAACACTAAAGTTAGAAGAAATGAGACTGATACCTTATTCCGTTCTTTGTAAAAGGGATAATGAATGAATGATTTGTATAGAAAACCAAAACCACCAAACCCATTGCGATCGAGTCAATTTCAACTCATAGTGACCCTATAGGACAGAGTAGAACTGCCCCATAGGGTTTCCAAGAAGTGACTGGTGGATTCAAACTGCCAATCTTTTGGTTAGCAGCCACTATGCCACCAGGGCCCCGATTTGTGTAGGGTCTAGTATATATTGAACATCTAGAATTTATGTAAGAGTCAGATAGATGATAGGTAGGTAGGTAGACAGACAAGCAAATTGGCAGGCTTTTTGGCTGTATTTACTATTTATTTACATTTAATGACATATGAGATTGCCTTGAGGAATACCATTTAAAGCTTTGCAGTAAAATGAAGGCATCCACTTTCCAAAGATTAATCTAAAGTTAGAATCTGATCAAGAAGAAGGAAGTCTCAAATTTGCTTTTCAGTATCTTAAGGATAGGCCGGTTTTACAGACATGTTACAAACAGGAAAAGAGTGCATATAGTTCCCAGACAAGTTCACAGTCACTAATTTTATTTCATAGGAAGCTACTTGGCATGTGCATGTGGTATATTTTATCTAGAGCACTGCTTGATTTTTTTAAATATCTTTGCATCTAGTGATGTTACTGCATGAGCTGCTAATAGCCATCGTGAATCTTCATGAGGTTACAGCAGTTTTCCTTTTTTAAACTAAATATATGGGTTTGTCTTTTAGATTTCCATGTAGAAGAGGCACTGGACTGGCCTGGAGTATACTTGCTGCCAGGCCAGGTTTCTGGGGTGGCTCTGGACCTTAAGAACAACCTAGTGATTTTCCACAGAGGTGACCATGTCTGGGATGGAAAGTAAGTAACAATTATTCCTTCAAAGAGTAAGTGAAAATAAAAATAGTGTGCATCACATTTCATTAAATTAAGAACAATGGTGCGAGAACTATAAAGGTTCTTTTTGAACTTGATTTTTGTGAGCAAATCATATTTGATCTTTTAGTGTATGACTGTTACCAGTAGCAGAGAGGAAGTCTTGTGCATTTGACAGCAATTTTTGTAGTTTTACCAACTAGTCTGTGGAAAGAAAACAATAACAATCTGTGATTCTGCCTACTTAACATTCGGCTCCTCCTACCCTGAAGCTACCTTCACATCTCTAAGGGAAATAATATTCATCACAATTATAGTTAATACACTGCTAGAGAATTTTAAGAGTTCAAAAAAAGTGCATTATGATAAGCAGTCAACTAAGAATGGGTACTGGTTGACTATAATAAACCACTTTGTTATTCACACGTACGGGATGTAGAAGGATTCTCAGGCCATTGGACTGTCCCTTTTTCTCAGACTCTCCATGGCAATGATACAATTAGTCTTCTGGAGATCGTGATTGGAGCAGTTTGGCCACCAGCTATGTAGAAATAGTATCTTGACCTACAGATTTTACTACTGATTAATTTTATTACTCAAATTTGCTCTTTTCATGAGCATCAAAGACTTAAGAATAACATTAAACCACTTGACGTCGAGTTGACTGACTTATTGCCAACCATATGTATGTCAGAGTAGAACTGTGCTCCATAGGGTTTTCTTTTTTTTTTTTTTAAAATTGTGCTTTAAGTGAAAGTTTACAGTGCAAATTAGTTTCCCATTCAAAAATTTATACGCAAATTGTTTTGTGACATTGGTTGCAACCTCGCATTGTGTCAGCACTGTGCCCCTTTCCCTTTCCACCTCGGGTTCCCTGTGTCCATTCGTCCAGTTTTCCTGTCCCTTCCTGCCTTCTGGTCTTTGCTTTTGGGCAGGTGTTGCCCATTTGATCTCCTATACATGATCGAACTAAGAAGCACATTCCTCACGTGTGTTATTGTTTGTTTTATAGACCTGTCTGATCTTTGGCTGAAAGATGGACTTTGGGAGTGGTTTCAGTTCCGAGTTAGCAGGGTGTCTGGGAGTCATAGTCTTGGAGGTTCTTCCAGTCAGTGTCAGACCAATAAGTCTGGTCTTTTTTTGTGAATTTTCATTTTGTTCTACATTTTTCACCCTCTCTGCCCAGGACCATATATGGTGTTCCCTGTCAGAGCGGTCGGTGGTGGTAGCTGGGCACCATCTAGTTTTCTGGGCTCAGGCTAGTGGAGGCTGTGATTCATGTGATCCTTCAGTCCTCTGGACTAATATTTTCCTGTGTCTTTGGTTTTCTTCATTCTCCTTTGCTCCAAACATGATGGGACCAATAGATGTATCTTAGATGGCTGCTCGCAAACTTTTAATAGCCCGGATGCTACTCAACAAAGTAGCATGTAGAACATTTTCTTTATGAACTATGTTATGCCAGTTGATCTAAATGTCCCCTGAGACCATGGTCCTCAGCCCTCAGCCCCAGTAATTCGGTCCCTCAATGTGTTCATATGGGTCTAGGAAGCGTCTATGACTTTGCCTTGGTCAAGTTGTGCTGACTTCCCCTATATTGTGTGTTGTCTTTCCCTGCACCAGAGTTACCACTTGTCTACTATCTAGTTAGTGATTTTCCTTCGCATCCCTCCCCTCCCTTGTAACCATCAAAGACTGGTGTGTGTGTGTGTGTGTAAACCTGTAGTGGGGTTTTTATAATCATGATCTCATACAATATTGTCCTTTTGTGATCAACTTATTTCACTCAGCATAATGCCCTCCAGATTCACCCATGTCGTAAGATGTTTCACGGATTCATCATCACATCGTTGTTGCGTAGTATTCCATTGTGTGTATGTACCATGATTTGTTTATCCATTCATCTGTTGATGGGCACTTAGGTTGTTTCCATTTTTTTGCTATTGCAAATAGTGCTGTAATGAATGTGGGTGTGCATATGTCTATTCATGTGATGGCTCTTATTTTTCTAGGATATATTCCTAGGAGTGGCATTGCTGGATTGTATGGTATTTCTATTGCTAGCTTTTTAAGGAGGTACCATATCATTTTCCATAGTGTTTGTACCACTTTACATTTCCACCAGCAGCTCATTAAGAGTTCTAATCTCCCCGCAACCTCTCCAACATTTGTTATTTTCTGGTTTTTTGATTAGTGCCATAATGTCAGGGTGAGATGGTATCTCATTGTAGTTTTGATTTGCATTTCTCCAATGACTAAATGATCATGAGTATTTCCTCACATGTCTGTTAGCCTCCTGAATGTTTTTGTATATGGTGTAAGGTATGGGTCCTGTTTCATTTTTTTTACAGAGGGACATCCAGTTTTGCCAGCACCATTTGTTAAAAAGACTGTCTTTCCCCCAATTTATGGACTTTGGTCCTTTGTCAAAGATCAGCTGACCAGAGGTGGATGGATTTACATCAGGGTTCTCCATTCTCATCCATTGGTCTATGTGTCCATTGTTGTACCAGAACCAGGCTGTTTTGACTACCATGGCTGTATAGTAGGTTCTGAGATAGGGTAGTGTGAGGCCTCCTACTTTGTTCTTCTTCTTCAGTAATGGTATGCTTATCCAGGGCCTCTTCCCTTTCCATATAAAGTTAATGGTTAGTTTTTCCATCTAGTTAAAGAATGCTGTTGGTATTTGGATCGGAATTGCATTGTATTTGTAGATTGCTTTGGGTAGAATTGACATTTTCACAGTGTTGAGTCTTCCTATCCATGAGCATGGTGTGTTTTTTCCATTTATGTAGGTCTCTTTTGGTTTCTTGCAATGTTGTTTTCTTTCTATAGGTCTTTTACATCCCTGGTTAGATTTATTCCGAAGTATTTTATCTTCTTAGGGGCTATTGTAAATGGTATTTGTCTTAGTTATCTAGTGCTGCTGTAACAGAAATAACCACAAGTGGATGGCTTTTACAAAGAGAAATTTATTCTGTCACAGTCTAGTAGGTTAGAAGTCTGAATTCAGGGCACCAGCCCCAGGGGAAGGCTTTCTCTCTCTATGAGCTCTGTAGGAAAGTCCTTGTCATCAATCTTCCCTTGGACTGGGAGCTTCTCTGCACGGGAACCCCCGTTCCGAAGGACGCACTCTGTTCCCGGCACTGCTTTCTTGGCAGTATGAGGTCCCCCTGTCTCTTGGCTTGGTTTTTTTTTTAATCTCTTGTAAGATAAAAGGTGATGCAGGCCACACCCTAAGGAAACTCCCTTTACATTGGATCAGGGATGTGACCTGAGTAAGGGTGTTACATCCCACCCTAATCCTCTTTAACATAACCCAATCCTGCCTCATTAACCACAGGCAGAGATTAGGATTTACAACACATAGGAAAATTACATTAATCACAAAATGGAGGAAAACCACACAATACTGGGAATCATGACCTAACCAAGTGGACACATATTTTGGGGGGACACAATTCAATCCATGACAGTATTATTTTTGTGACTCTCTTTTCAAAGTTCTATTTGTTGGTGTACAGGAATCCAACTGATTTTTGCATGCTGATCTTGTATTGTGCTATTCTGCTGAATCTATTAGTTCCAGTAGTTTTCTTGTGGAATCTTTGGGATTCTTTGTATATAGGATCATATCATCTGCGAATAGGGATAGTTTTACTTCTTCCTTTCCAATCTGGATGCCCTTTTATTTCTTTTTCTTGCCTTATTGCTCTAGCTAGGACTTCCAGCTTAGTGTTAAATAGGTGTGGTGATAAAGGGCATCCTTGTCTTATTCCTGTTCTCAGGGGGAATGCTTTCAGTCTCTCTCCATTGAGAATGATGTTGGCTGTTGGTTTTATATAGATGCCCTTTATTATGTTGAGGAATTTCCCTTCTATTCATATTTTATTGAGAGTTTTTATCAGGAATTGGTGTCGGACCTTGTCAAATGCATTTTCTGCATCAATTGACATGATCTTGTAATTCTTTTCTTTTGATTCTATGTGGTAGATTATGTTGATTGATTGTCTAATGTTGAACCATCCTTGCATACATAGTATGAATCCCACTTGATAGTGGTGTATTATTTTTTTGATATGATGCTGAGTTCTGTAGGCTAGAATTTTGTTGAGAGTTTTTGCATCATGAGAGATAATGGCCTGCATTTTTCTTTTTTTGTGGTGTCTTTGCCTAGCTTTGATATTAGGGTTATGCTGGCTTCATAGAATGAATTTGGGAGTATTCCTTCCTTTTCTGTGTTCTGAAATAGTTTGAGTAGTACTGGTGTGAGCTCTTCTCTGAAAGTTTGGTAGAAGTCTCCAGTGAAGTCGTCCAGGCCAACGCTTTTTTGGTTGTTGTTGGGAGTTGTTTTTTTTTTTTTTT